>NC_091823.1:61448358-61715858 GCF_038994185.2 Dermacentor albipictus
CAGACACACCCACACTAAAACACATCACATGGGAGTGTCCCAGGAGGCCTCCGCACATAGACAGTCCCATATTACACGAACATCCACTAATGAGGAATAGGCAGTGGGAGGCATGGCTTGCGGACGAGGGTTGGGAGAGCCAGTTGGCTCTTCTGGACCAAGCCCAGCGAGCCGCTCGTGCCAGTGGGGCCCTGGAATAGGGGCTCCAACCATCGTGCCTTGTTTTATTTACATTTAATAAAGTTTTACTCTCTCACTCTTGATTTCCTGTCGGTAAGAAATGCATTATTTTTTTGCGTTCTGTGTTTTCGCTACATGTGCATATTTTTGTTCTCACAGGTCGTACGAAATCGGGTATTAGCCATCACATTTTCTGTCCGTCTTACTACCCCCCCCCCCCGCTCCTTGTTTAGCCAAAGTACGAGCTCTAGAGGACACTATCAACGTTATTTTTTTCACTAATGATGTTACGGGACGGAAGAAGCGTGCGTCTATTTACAGATGGCTTTTAATGACTGAGCCAACAAACGTAGGGCAGCGATAATACTAAACTCTTCTTCGTCGTCTCTAAGACCACCATCAGCGTCCTCTTCTTCCCACACTACCGGCTGTGACAATATCACAGCAAACGCGGTGCTATCTTTCCACTGAAATACGCCGAGAAACGTAAGAGCGAAAACTAATGGTAATAATAAAATGCGGAGTACGCTTTCCAGTTACCGCACGCTCAAGGAGACGGTAGCAGCGAATAGGCATTAAAAATGCACACGCAGAAGAGAACTCAAAGCGATGGCCGGAGAAATTCGGTCTAGAACTTTCCTTTCGGACCCGCTTTAAACACCGGCCTCATATTGCTCATCTCAAGAAAGATAAGACGAATTGAAAAGAAAACACGAAAGAAGAAACGTGGACACGAGTGCGTGGCGACATTACGAAATGGGCGTCGCGGGAAACGTCGTCTCGAGGCGCTGCGGTGCTCGTTAAAGGGAGACTGCTCGAGCTGTCGAGATCTACGTCTCGACTTCTAATTACTTTTAATGAACGCCGAGGATTCCCACTGATGTCGGGCCATGCGAGATTCCCCTCCCTTTCCCTTTCCTTCCTTCAGGCGCCGCCTGCATATAGCGCTTGCTCGCTCTGCCGCTGCTCTTCGCTTCTACGCGTCGAGTGCCACCCCTGGCACTCAACCGGCAGGTGCCTCAATTATAACGTCGCGCGCGCGCACCCAACTAGTCTTCCTCCCCCCACCAAAACCTCCCACCCCTCTTCACCAACCCTTTCCCTTCTCCACCCTGGTCTCTATCTCTCGGCACCGGGTGCGCGCACGTGCCGGCCTGCATATTAGATGCTTCGTTCCCGATGCATTGGATCCCGTGCTACGCAGTCGTAGTATTAGGAGCCAGCCTCTCTCGCTCCGGCAGATGAACCACTAATTGATTCCGAGCAAGGCAGGTCAGGAGAAGGTGCGGGGAGAACGCAGAGGTTTCGCCGAGCGTACGACTAAGTAGGAAAGCTGCGAGGCGTTTCTCTCCATCGCTTCCTCCTCCCCCACCCCCCTCGTCTTCATCCTCCGTTCTTCTTCCTCCCCATTTTTCGCTCATTAGGCTTAAGACTCGTCAGCACCTCGATGTTGGGAGGGTTCGGAGCACGACGGAACGTCGCCGGCAGCAGCCGCGACCGAATCCCGACCGTCGTCGCGTTTGCTCCTCTCTCTCTCTCTCTCTCAACTTCTTCCTACACACGTAAGCACATACGCATGCGAGGAGAATGTACACACTCGAAGCCACGAAGGAGAAAGAGCGGCCCCTAACCTCGTTACGAATGGTCGGACCCGGCGGGCAGCGAACGAAGCGAGCCGGGGAGATTTCTGCTGCCCTACCGCTAATTGCGAACCCTACTAGGCTCGGGATCACGCGAGCGTCCCCTCTCTGTGTGGACACACACAGGTTGGGGGGGAGCGACAGTGGTGGCCCGCCTTCGCCCGCCATATACAGGGACAAATTTAATGCTGGTCGCGTGCTTTCCGGCTCAGCAGCGGCTCGCGGGCGAGAGGGCACCGCATAGCGCGTATACGTTTCGCTCCCTACTCCAACAGTGTTGGAACGCTGGAAGATGAACGCTGACGTCGTCGTCGGAGGAATATATGTAGCTTTTTGTCTTTCCACACCTAATGCTTGGACACGCCGCGTCGGTGGGCCTGAACGTTGCCGCTCTTTGCCATGAAAGAGGAGTGGCCGCCGCCTTTCATTGTCTGTCGGCGTATGAGGAATGCATATTTGCAGAATGACCGTGTAAGGGCGAATTGCTTAAGCGACGTTCTCGACGAACAAACTGCAAATATACGCCGAAGTACGAGCCGACGTATCCAGGAGCTATAGCCTGCTGCCATTTAGCTTGAAGGTAGCTAGCATGATTGTCATCCACAAGTCTGTACTACGCTAGAAATTTTCACATGGTCGCTCTGGCTTCTTCTCTCTTGGAGCTTTTAGAGCTGTCTAGATGGCAGGAGACATTCCCTCTTAGACCTTTCGCGTTAGTGTTTCGTGGCTATTTCAGTCGCAGTTATATACATTTACTGGGCATTATTAGCGTTATATCAGCGAAATTAAGAACTACAGAATGTGACAACTTATAATGACACTTCGCACCCACAGTAATGCCTAGCTGCAACCCCAGTGTCATTCAATACGGCCGCTCCTATGCTGAGAAAGCAAAATTTGATGAAAAGATTATTACTGCTGAGAAATAAAACTGCTTCAGCTGGGCTCTCAAACAAGCACTAATTTAACAGAGCGAAAAAATACTGTTTGTGTGCTTCAAATCAAATTCATAGGGATTACGAAAGAGCAACAAGGGCTTCATTTATTTCCGATCGTATATTCTGGGACACTTGTGAAAGAACTGAATATTTAGATAGGTATATTGAATTCCATTTTTCATGTCATTGTATAATCATTTTCTCAGAGCGACTAAATGTCTAGCATTGCTAAATGAAACACAGGATACTGCAAAAACGGATATTCATTGGCCGGAAACTGCTGGCGTGACACTCATAGCTGGTGTAAATCAGAATTTGGATGCGCGTATTGAGGTCCAGAACATAAAGAGAAAACAGTTCACCAGTGTTCCCTTCAGGAACGTTTACATTGACGACCGGCATATATATACAGTGCATTCGTTGCTTTCATGTGCGTATAGTTTATGAAGAAGCATGATTTCATTCAGTAGATGGAGATTTCTTGCATGAAATTTAGAGTGAAGCATACGGTTACAACGTAGACACAGCAGACCATTAAGATTAGTTTAATTCTGGCTTTTTAAGCGCCATAAACAAGGTCTGACTATGAGGCGCGTTTCAGTGGGGCGCTCCGGATTAATTTTGACCTGCATTGGAAATGCGATTGGAGGCTTGGTGGCGGAAAAGTACGGATACCACAGACAACGGAGGCGTAAAAAGGCAAGTTCCCAATAATGCTTCAGAAAGCTTCATGCTGGTAATATTTTTGTGTGTTTAAAGATAGGCAGGACATTAGGCAAAATAAGAGAAAAAATAATGATCTTAGTGGTGCAACCCACCACCCCGTTTCAAAGGGTATGTTCATAGCATCCATCCATCTGATCACATGAGGAACGTACTCGCAATGCAGATATAAGAGTGTTTTCGCATTTTACGTCCATCAGACTATAATCATTCGGGCCGGAATCGAGCCCATGACGTCAGGCTCAGCAGCGCAACGCCATAGAAACTGGGCCACCACGGCACATGCGGCGCTAACTGAAAACTGTTCACTTTCACAGCGCACATTTCCGAATGTATAGCAAGCACCGTGCAAAAACAACGCTGCTCTAATGGCGTTTTTTTTTAATTTTCATTCCTCCTAACGCATTTGCTAAAGCACACACACACACCTACAAAAGCAGCAATCATCAAGATATCGCATTTCAGCCTCGTATAACAAGAAGAGAGGCGCGTCGCTGGTACATCCTTTTTTACCTTGTGCTTAACAAACTAAACCTCGTAGAAGTTTAAGTTTATTCTGATAAAAACCATATTCAAAGGTGTTTATGATATTGTAAAGAAGGACCACATTAATATACTAATATTGTATAGAAGGATTGTACTACTGCTCATTCAACCAATACAGCCATAAGTGAGCCCGCCATGTACACGTACACGCACAGCCGCAAGCAAATCAGGTACGCAGGGCTTTCAAACATACACCAGTTCGCGCGCGGTGGTTTCTACGGCGCAGGCACATCATCGGGAGCCTCTCTGAATTCCCCTTAATGACCACTGCTGCGAGCTGCCTCGAGCCGGCTTTCGCATCGTTCTACGCGACCAATTACATTTGCCTAGCTAGCCGGTAGGCAAGGGGGGAAGCGTCTCGCGAGCGCATAAAATCTGATATGCGCCTGATTAATGCTGCCAGGCCCGTGCCGCTGCAGCCGCCGAGATGATATTTTCTTGTTATCGCGACTCTCCTTTAGTCTCCGCGGCGAGCGTCGGCCGCGCGCGCCTTTGCAGGAGCCCCGGGATGCAGCCAAGCGTCGTGAAGTTCGGGGAAAGCACGAGGATAAACTTGGGGCAAAGAAGAAGAGGATTACCTCCGTTCATCCAATTTGCCACGCGCTACTGTCGCTGCCGCGACGCGCTGCCACCAGGCGCTCGTAGGTTTCCGGCTGCTCACATTTCTAATCCGTGATTACAGCTATTCTTGGGTACATCTTTTGGTTTTATTTGTACATTCGAGCGGAAGTAGAGAGAAAGGAGAAGCGTGGCCGGAAGAAAAATGATTCTGCGGGTGTAATACGTGAGCAATATTAATCGTGCCGGCCTTTTCTTATATCTCGATTTTTTTTTTGCCTGGAAATAAAAACAAAGAATGTTGAAAATGAGGTGCTGCAATTGTTAAGCCGCAGTTCTTTTTCTCTGTCTCTTTCTGTACATTTTTCTTTCCTACACGTAAGGCTTTTGAGGCTCTTGTTGACCGAAGTCTTCCCTGACGCTCGAGTAAACATCTGCGTGTTTTGTGAACTTCACTGACCTTGCGCAGCCACGACGACGTTTTAAACGACGGTTCGCAATATCGCTTGTTTAGTGCTCTTTGGCCGTACTTGGCCCTTACGCCATTAAGCCCAGCACATCCTATCACAGTTTGTCATTGGCAATTACGTGATATAACGCAAAATGGCTCCGACGCAGTGAAACACGTAGGGTTATAAAATATGATGCTCCACTGGTCATCAGGCAACGAGCGAGTAACTGGCAGATTTTCTAGTGTTTAGTCGGTCTATTCTACTCTAATTTTGTTTTGTACCTCATGCTTTTTCTCTCTCCTGATATGAAGATGAAGGATGACAATAGTTTCACAACCAGAAAATAAATAAAAAAATCAATGTGCATTTGTAGAAACTGCGATTTTTCGAGGAGTGAGGCTGATACACTGTGTCGTTACTCCATTCTACAATATCGTTTCTTACAATCAGCCTAGCATAGCCCCATTTGCA
Source organism: Dermacentor albipictus (assembly GCF_038994185.2). Taxonomy (NCBI): domain Eukaryota; kingdom Metazoa; phylum Arthropoda; class Arachnida; order Ixodida; family Ixodidae; genus Dermacentor; species Dermacentor albipictus. The sequence continues at coordinate 61,453,867 of NC_091823.1, forward strand.
CTATCAGTAATGTAACGTGTCGAATGCTGGAGCGAAGTAAAATAAATAATTATATGATACAGCAGGGCTAAGATAAGAGAAAAAGGGGAAAAAAGGTTACAACAAATTCTAGGAAAGCCCATCTCGCGATGGATGTCGACGTTAATGCAATTAGCACTGAAGTGATGTAGAGCCACCCCATGCTGCCACCGCCGAAACCCGTCATGCATGAGGCGTGTATGCATCGGGGCTCCTCTTTCGCGCGGCCCTCTGGACACGCGGCGCCTTCGGACGGCGCCGCAGCGAAGTCCGCGCATGGTGTGTGTGTGTGTGTGTGTGTGTGTGTGTGTGTGTGTGTGTGTGTGTGTGTGTGTGTGTTTGTGTGTGTGTGTGTGTGTGCGTGCGCGCGCGCGCGCGCGCGCGAATATATATTCAGACAGGATTGGTTGAATATATGGGAGGCAGGTTCGATTGCACCTAGAATTGCAAAATTTCAGACGATTTTTTTTCGTCATTGATGAGCAGCACATACCCACTGACAACATACCCCGTGACCGAAGTTGGCGCCAAAGAGGTTTGCTGTATAGCGGCACATACCCAGCACTGGCCAGGAGAAAAGACTTTTGCGCTATGGTTGGTCTAACATCGGAAGCATAACGCTTAAGCGATGAGAACACGGAAGGAAACAAAGAAAGAGAGAGAGAGGATAAAAAAGGAAAGAGAAAAAGAGAGAAAGAATGGAAGAGAGAAATGGAGACGGGCGGACACCATCCATTTCTCTCTGTGCTTCTGCGCTCCCGTTACTCGGGTGCTGTTTCTATAGAGAACACTGGCAAGCCGTCTCGCTTTCCCTCTGAACCCCGTGATGTGGCGTTATGTGACCCCCATGTGCAACCCCCAATTATTACGCGCTCCCTCGGGGCAACATGTCCTTCTCGATCAACACCTGTTTCACGCGCTAACACAATGCATCTTCCTAGCTCACCATTCCAGTTTACACGAATTTTATGCGTTCGAAGAAGATATTATGCGCTTCTGTCACATTTGGGCACATATATGGCTGCTTATAACGTTAAGGCGTTCCGACGACGAATAAGCAGTGTGAAACATTATTTCCAAATTCGTTGTTGTCGATGGTAATTGTGGCAGCTGAAGAGGGACATGCAGTAAGTAGCCGGCCATTTTCTTTTTCGTTGTTATTAGTTATCCTTTTTGATTATTTAGAGTATCTTTCATGAGTGTTAACTGTAAATTTTCCCATCACCGTTGTGTGTCTGTCGCATTGGATCGCAGAAACAGCCTTACCCATAATGCAAAGAAAGAGAGAAATTGTGATAGCGTGCGATGAATAAATAAAGAGCGACAGAGATGGCGACGGAAGAAAAATGAGAAAGGCAGGTTGGTTTAAGCAGAACGATAAATTCTGTTTACTACCCTACAGTCGGAAGTGGGAAAGGGAAAGGTCGAAATATAAGAATGAAATAGGGAGAGCGGCACAGCACATATGCACGATCACTGCCGTTCACAGTACAGCATTACAGTCAACGCTAGGTAGTGCTAGTGAGCTGGTCAGTGATGGCGAGCATACAATTGGTCAAGATGACGGGCCAATGAACAACCACGCTTACAGATGAAAAGCTTCCCGCATTCGGTCGGTTTTAGGGTCCTCCATTGGACAGCTCTATGTCTCACAGACAGAAGATGTGGTTATATTGCAGGAGTAACTTTTTCTCGCCTGTATATATATAATGTACTTGTTCACGAAGCTCCTAAAACAGTATGCAAAAACAGTATGCAAGCGTTCGAGTTCACGTGACAAGCGGCGAATATTCTTTAAGAAGCTTAACATTGAGTGCGCTTCTTGGTTCCTGGAGTTAGCTGGTTGGTACTTTGCGAATGTCACAGGAACATTTTTCTGAGCGGCTCTTTTCTTGCTTTGGCAAGAAATTCCGGTCATTTTGAGTGCTCCTTAAAGTATTAATGGTGATTACGATGAGCGAAACGAGAACAGTGTGAAAGCGAGAGCCAACGTTTCGACAAGTGGACTTGTCTTATTCAAGGCGACATATGTCGCCATATGTTGCCTTGAAGAAGACAAGTCCACTTGTCGCAACGGTGGCTCCTGCTTTAACCTTGTTCTCGTTTTGCTCATCGTCTTGAACATCCATCATCCGCCTTCGCCCTGTTTCCAATGGTGATTACGAAGTAAATATGATCTTGCAATATTGACATTTGGGCGAGTTGGTACGGTTTCATTGTAAAGTTAAGGTCACGCTAAACAACAAGGGCATTGACGTAGAATGGGCAACACAAGTTGCAAGTAATCGCTTATGGTGTCCATTCTACGTCTTTGTACTTCTTCTTTAATGCTACCTTCACTTCCCCATGAAAAATATGCTCACGTGGGCAGCGTTGCTAATTTGATGCTGGCGAAAGTAGTTGTTTTAATTTTCATGACTCGCTGCCTATAATGTTTGCTTTGGTGTATCCAAGTACAGCTTATGGTATTTAATGCATTCATAGGGGCCTAGTTATTTAGTTCGCTTCCTAGGATCTTCTGTGGCCTAGAAATACTCAAATACGAGATCGATGGTGTAGCATTGGTACACGTTCTGTAAACAAAGATTCCCCTTCAAAACCGGAACCTGCAGCACCTATCCAGTGAAGACGTCAGTGACAAAATTTTTCCCCGAATGATTCGGACCTTGAAAGCGCTTCCTGTTCCACGGAATAGAAACCCCGGACCCCTCAACAGAGCGGGTGGCGCGTGAACTCAGTTCACTTGCTCCCGAGAATCGCAGCGGGAAAAGACCTGCTCGCGCGATGCCACCGCCTCCCGTTGTTTATGTGCGTCGAGACGAGAAGAGCACTCGGCATATAACAAGCGGGCCTCGTTAGGGCGTCCTGCTCCAAGCTTATCCCCACCCACCCTTCTCGCCATATCTCGGGCTTCCCTTTGGCAATGACTCGGACGCACGAACGCACGCACACTACGCAGTCCGATCAATACGACCAGGCTGCTATATTCAGGGACAGAAAATGGAGCAAGGACGTAAAAAGAAGCTCGGGGTAGGCACTGCGCGGCCAGTGCAGCGCGACACACGAGGGCTTCGTCCACCCCCGTCCTCCTATCGTTCCCCTCACCCAGCGTAAGGCTTGCCCAGCCTCCACGGTTTCACTGCGAGGCGTGGTTGCCCAACGGATGAGAAGCGAACGCGTTTCCTGTTGTGCTGCCTTATATCCTGGCGTCGTTGGCGTCGTTGTGTTGCCAGTAGACAGAACCTAGCTGGAGAGAGGAAGCCAACTCAACAGAGTGGATGCAGCCATCAGCCCGAGGGAAGCATTAGGGGAAGTGCACTGACCGGAAGTGATACCAAACAGCGCTGCTACGACGTCACCGCACGGCCATTTTCATACCACGTGGGTACCGCGCTCTCTGTCTAATGGGCTTGCTGATTTCCTGAGCGAGCACTAATCTGCTAAGCAAAAAGCAGGTGTAAAGGTGTCACTCTCTTTATGGACCCGGTAAAAAGGGATCTGTGTAGCCTTTAACTCAATGCCATCACGCCTTCAATGTTACTACGCCCCACCGAGACACAATATTCGCCTGGTCGGCATACCCTTTTTCGGTCCAACCAAGTTCCCTGTTCGTTGTACCGCTGGGCGAGAAGTCGTGGGGTAGACTCCCTGTTGGGTTATCCGCGTTCCTATGTGGACGGAATGCGAAAACGCTTGTGTTCCGTACTTCTAATGCACGTTAAAGAATACCAGAGAGAGTTAAAGAGAATGGAAAGGCAGGGAAATTAAACAGGTTGCAAGTGGTTTGCTATCCTACACTGGGGAGGCAGACGCGGGCAGAAAGAGGTAAACGAAAGGAATAACAAGAGATGGGCGCGCGGAGACAGCAGTGATCACCGCGGAGCCGCCTCAGCACCGAGGGTCAAAAGAAGCGCAATTGGCCAATAATAAACCGGCGTTCCCAACGGCGATGTCTGTCATAGATCCAGTGTTACTTTTGGGCGTTAAACTTCATAAATAGATTCACAATTCTGCTGACTATTGAGAGAGTTATTCGTAATCGTATAGAGCCAGTACGTTCTTCCTTTTCACTCCTCGGACGACGTTCCCACTGTTACTTTTTAAACGTGCCCATGCTAAAGAAATATTCTACAGAACCGATCCACCCAATTTACACAGGTAAGAAATCGAGAGACCGAAATGTTCGCGAAACATTTCTGCCGCATGAACAACATTGAAAAAGTCGTGGTTACTACGAGCCTGCCAATGCAGGAGCGAGTTAATCAGCTTTTTCTGTTTCACGATCTGAACGCAAACAGCAAATTAATATTAGGGTCATCGTGGAAAAACACATCTCTCCTTCTTTCTTCCTATCTTTTGTGTCTTCTCGTTTTTTTCTATCCCACATCCGAGGAATGAACCGCGCTATCGTTTACTCGTTTCTCGCTCCTTCCCAATTAACGAAGCAAAGTGAAGTGGCACGCCGTGCGCTGGCCTGAACCTAAATGAACGAACTCAAATGAAGGCAGAGTGGAAGCGTGGGTTTTGCTTTCTCTTATCACTGTGTGGCAAGCGACAGGTTTTGTTTACAGACAAAACAACAACAGAGCTCATCCCAGGCAATTAGTGCCCGCGGAAAGTACCGCAACCGATAATGATTCCCTTACTACGCTTATTTTTTCTTTCAATACGGGCCTATTCGTTTCAGTGCATCGAGTTAAAAGTTCGACTTTTTTTTTCATTTTTTTAAGGATACAGTTTGTAGCTTCCTTCCATCACAGTGCGGTTTCTAAAACGCTTTGTATTCAGAAAAAGAAAAAAAAATCTCACCCAGAAATAGCAGGAAAGGAACCTGGTGCTGCACGTTGATTCTTTTGCAAAATGAGCTGGCTCTCCAATGCCGAAGCTGACGTGAATCAACTGAAAAATGTACTGTTGATTTGGTGGCGGCTGAGCTTCTAGAGAAGCATTAAAATTGTAACCTGTGACCACACCAGGGTATTCAAGAATGTCTTAAAACTTTCTAAGTCGTTAAAGACCGCTAGACACATCAAAACGTGATACGAAGGTTGTCGGGGCGGGTGGGGGGGATTGAACTTACGTGCACCTGTGAGGAATGTTAGTAGATTTAGTTTCCTAAGTTTAACGGAAACCCGCAGAGCCGCCATAAGCTTAACGGTCTGGCACTAAAACTAGAACTTACTTCGTTTAAGGATGATTCGCCTCTTTTTGATCTCTTCTGGCTGTTGGAGACCGCCTCTCTCTCTCTCTCTCTCTCTCTCTCTCTATATATATATATATATATATATATATATATATATATATATATATATATATATATATATATATATATATATATATATATATATATATATATATATATATATATATATATATATTACCAATCCGAGCACGCTGCGTGGAAGCTGCATGATACACGTAGTACACGCGGCATCAACACTTTGAGTCATGCACGTGTCTAACGTGAACGTGGCGGTTGTAATCTTTCATGCATCGTTTTCTTTATGTCTTCCGGGACAAGCCTAATGATGTCGGTAAGCCTTCCAGACTGACATCAATTTTTTTTTTTTCATGGGAGAGTGAATGAGTTAAAATAAGCGAGTGGAGAACACGACGTGTTTAAGTAAATGCCTTGCCATCATCTCCCGTCCACGCTCAAGTTTTCGCTGGCGCTTCAGGCAAAAAAAAAAGAAAAAAAAAGTTTCTCTTACCTTACTTTTTCTTAATTCGGCAAGGCTTAGCAGTCGGCGAGGAAGCACCATTTCTGAAGTGGGTTCGCATTCTGCCACTCTGCGCTAATAAAGCTCTTACTTGTAACCGAATTTTGCCGTCGAATCTTTCATTGCTAGTGTACCTGGTATGCTCATTGCGGCAACGGGACAGAAGCAAAAAAAATTCTATCGATTCGGACGGTTTTCCTGCCCCTCCTATAAATTCCAGTATTTTCTAAAGGAAAGAAATTAAAAATATATATAAATTATGGGGTTTTACGTGCCAAAACCACTTACTGATTATGAGGCACGCCGTAGTCGAGGACTCCGGAAATTTCGACCACCTGGGGTTCTTTAACATGCACCTATATATAGGTACACGGGTGTTTTCGCCCCCATCAAAATTCGGCCGCCGTGGCCGGGATTCGATCCCGCGACCTCGTGCTCAGCAGCCCAACACCATAGCCACCGAGCAACCACGGCGGGTAATTTATTTTTTTTTCTAAAGGAATGGAAGTGCATAATAGTGCCCGAAATTGACGTTATTGAGACTCTTAATGGTAGTGAGGTTGTTTTTTTTTCCTTCTTTACTTATCTTCCTCTTGAGGGCAGGGATCGGGTTGAAGGGGAAGGGGATGTAAGCTTGTTTAGGGAACGGATGTTCGACTACGCATTCTTCTCCAACCTTATTACGCGCACGAAGTCTCCAGATTAGTAGTACTTTCAGTTATATTTTAATTCGTTCAGATATTACTCGCCATCACACAGGAACAGTCAGATCAAAACCTGCTAATGCGTCCTTCAGTAGGGCAGTTCACGCGGCACTGGCAGGGCGCGTATTCACAAATCACTTTGTACGGCAGAGCAGCTCGTAAGGGCAGGCGCCGGTCAACCACGATAAAGCACATAAGATTAGCAGTCGCGGCCATCTAACGGCAAAGATTTCTTATGACCTGGAAACTTTTGTAAATCCAACCCCTCCCCTTTTCCCTCCCTCGAGTTTCTCTCCTTATTTTATTTACGGCACGGGCGTTCGCGTTACAGCACTACTTCGTGTTTAACTACTCTTCTGCTCGTATTTCTTTCATAATCCAGGTTCTTCAGCAAGCAGATTAACGCCTGCTCGGGCAATTCCTTTCCGCGTGATCACGCTTTTCTCGACCAAGCGTGACGAAAAGTCAGAAGCAACCCCCCGCCTGCCCCCGCAACCTCCTTCAACCGCAAGTCAGGCGCACGTGACCGCTCTCGCGAAGTTTATCTAGGCTCTTTTTCTTCTTTTTATTTTCATGCCATATTTCTCCTGAAGGAGAGAGGGCAAAGGCAGCGTGCCCGAGGAAGGAGCAGTTCCAGCCGAGCGATTACCTTCGCGCTTCCCGCCCGGAGGGCAGCCTCCCTTCTGCAACCGTTAATTTCTGATAATAAGCAGATCGCCCGGCGAGCGTGCGCGGCTTCCGAGTACGCGAATTACGCAGATTTGTCTCGACACGGTCGAGAGGCCACGGCGCTGGCTTTAGGAGCGTTGCCCTGACGGTGCTGGGTCAAGCCACTCCGGGACGAAGAACATGTGATGCGCTAGAACATAACAGTAAAATAAAATACATAAAAAAACGAAAACAACACTTGTAAGTCGGCGAGATTGTGCGGTCGCGCTCATTGTCCGTTAACGACGAAGGTTTTGGATGAGCAGCGAGGCTTTTCCGCCGGTACAGTTAGGGAAAGCCTACATTCGTTCTATAAATTACCGCCACAGCGGTCGCGGTAGGATTAGTTTTACAATCGGAGCGGTGCGTCTAACGCTCCTTGTTGTTCCTGGATTTAAGCTAACACAGTACGTGGTCAAAAATAGTTCTCACTCCTACGACTTTTTTGCGACGTCGAAAAATTTGTTCTGTGGGTGGAATGAAAGAGCGAGCTGAATGTTCTGTTTCTGCGTTTTGGCTCGTATGCGATGAGTTCTCAGTAGAGCATTCGGCATAGCCTGCCACAGAAAACAAAAGTAAGGTAGTTATATTCGTAGCGATTTCAAGTGAGAGCCTCAGTGCAATTTGTTCTCCTTTTCGGCTGTAAATCTCGTTATCATTCACACTGTCAGACCGCATGGCCACTATGAAACAAGTTCTGTTAGGACGTTGGTCCAAGTGAAGTTTTCGCCCTCTGTGGCAGGTACAGGGATCAATTGTCTGCATCTCCAGGTGGAGCTGCCGATCGCAACAACGAATAATGGAATTGTAAGAGAAAGACGCAATATAATCATTTTATTATAGCAGACCCTTCATTTACTTTTACAGTCGAGAAATTAACAGTTATATATTCTATCCTGGCAACCACAGTAGCAGTGCGCCATTGTCTGATCATCGGAACAATTAAAAAGGAAAAGAAAAGAAGATAAAAAAACGCGGCACTTAAACATATAGCTTAAGTTGTTGCTTTATGTTCCAACTGAATAACAACACGAAGGGTTTGCTCTCCCTTTAATGTGCATCTTTCTTTGCCTAATGCTGTAATGTTTTGCAGAAAGTAGGCTCCTGTCTCGCCACGTTTGGAGCCTTTTCAAAGAAAAAAGGAAGTTACGGGATTGACGGTGAGATAGAATCAGGCACCCCCAGCCTAAAGGCATTATACTTAACGCATGAGGCTCCCAGACGTGCGCATTCTTCGCTGGTACCAGCGTCTGTGAGTGTTATGAGACAACAGGCGGTGCGTCACGTGACATAACAAAAATTCCCTTGAATAAAGAGAGAGCGCGTGTATGCGCGCGAGTCACATAAGGAGAAATGGAACGCGCGAATAATCAATCCTACAAAAGCCCTTCTCGTGCGACACGTGAGAGCAGTGGCACGGCGCTTTTGCTCCCTGTTTGTACAGCCCTCGGGTTAGGCCCAGGTCTCGTAACGCAACAAGCGGCAACGTCGCTTCGCTGGCATAAAAAAAATTATTGGCCGCGCCTACCACTGTCGCCGTCATACTATCGTCGTCGTCTCGCTCCTGTCGTCACACACACGCTCGCGTCACACGACCAAACTGCTCGTCTAATGCAAACGTGCTCGTCGATCTGGTGACGCTTTGCAGAACCCTAAACGATACTGGATAGCGAGCTACCTGCGAAATTCTTCGCATAATATCGATTCCTAGGGTGCGTAAGATCTGCATAACGCTTTTCTTTTTCCTTTCTTTTACTCGCTTTCGTGACGTTTTTTTACACACGCGCGTGGTCAAGGTTTTAATTTCCGGCTTCGTTGACCTCAGTCACATGAACGCAGGACGCAGAACCGCTTGTGCACCGACTTCTGGGTGACCGTTAACAATCCCCATCATGTCGAAATTATTCCGGAGCCCAATACTACAGCAGTTCATGTCACTTCTGTTTCAATTTGGAACGTTAGAATCTAACAGTGGTTATTTATTACAGGGAAGCAAGTATATTACAGTTACCATCAGTATAAATTACAAAATAAAGTGAAATATCAGACAAATGTACATACGTATAAAACTAAAACAACACAGCCAATCCAGAGCATCACTAAGTCACTCGTTTATCCCGAGAACCTAACAGATGATGTGGTGGCGCTTGAAAATTCCCTCCACGTTGAGCCATGGCCTCAGAGGTGCACAAGCGCTAATAGCAACAGTGTCTCAAGAGACAGCCACTGCACCGTGTGCTAGGATACACGAGGCCGCGATAAATTGGCGCCCATGTGCACTAAATTAAGCGAAGCCGGTAGTACGAAGTACAATACAACTTTCCGATAAACATTCCCACGAGAACGAACTGCCATAGATATCTATACAGATAACTGACATCTGGAAGATAGAGACTTGCAAAAAATATGTGGTAGAACAAGACAAGGAAATGCCGCAGTTGAGTTCATTGTACTGAGGCACCTTTATGATTTACGTTGTGTTTTTTTTATATTTCCCGTACAGCGCTGTAAAATTTAACCGTGGGTAAGCAGCTCGTGTAACTTTTTGCTACGCGCATTTCCAGTGACGTTCACTGCGTTAGGCTAATTTCCTTTAATTGTTGTACACGTCTCTGCACGTTCAGTCAAATTTTAGTTGTGCAGTCGATGCACGCTATACACATATGGCTGTGGCTATTTCGCAGGATATGCATTAAATATTTCGGCACTTCCTTCGTTTCTCTACTTGTGTAGAATTCCTGCTGTTTCACTTATCACTGTCTGGCTCATTTCACGATTGGTTTATCATGCGAAGTTATGATCTTACGCGGAATTATTCTTCAATACAGTCCACCTAAGGGCAAGCGAACATATAATTTTTGAAGGCAAGATATCTTCTTTGGCGACTTCCCACGCGTTTGGAGCACGTGGGAGCTGGGTACCTAGCCTAAAAACGGCCCTTTTGTGCCCCCAGAACGTCGTAGCGAGTTGCAAAAGGCATCAAGTCTAAGACTCAACGAAACAAGAAGCAATATCTAGTTGCAGACTAGGTAAACTTAACGGCACGGGCGCAACTAGAGCCAATATATTTGAAAATTAACCATATTTCATCATAGACTGCACTAACTTCGGGATCGGCGCACATGATCTCTTGGTGGAAAAAAAGGAAGCGCGTCAACAAACGTCCACGGGGAAAAAGGACAACGTCCACGTACACACTCGTAAAAAAAGCAAATGAAAAAAAAGCTTGACATGAAAGAAAGAACTAGAGGGTCAGGAAATTAATTTAAGACCTGGCAAGGGAACTAAGGAAGTAATGCAAATCATGCAAAAATATTACGTCATTATGCAGCATTGCGTCACCTTTAATGTGCAGTCTATTAATGTGCAGATTTCAGCATATACATATAAATACATATACCATGTACGTTGACTTTTGTTTTCGCGTTGATTTGGGTTGGCTCCCCTTCTTTTACTAGGGCATTCTTACGATTTGGTGCGTAACTGTGTACCTCGCTTTGTTGATGTCGAATGTTAGTATTTCTTTGTTACACTTCGAATGCACGTAAGTGCCCGCATAAGAACAATTTTTCCATCAAATGCAGCAGCGCTGCAAGATCAGCGATGGTGTCGTGTCAGCCTTAAACGCTTCGCAGCGGCGTCCGCAAACTTTGCCCCTGTATAGCGTGCACTGCCACAATAAGGATTAGTATGCGGAGATGCCGACTCTCTCCTGCGGTTCACAACCACTGTTTTCAGAAAATCTGGACGCGCATTCCGAAAGCCGTTCGTATGATATAGCGGGGCCATAGCAATAGACGCCATTCAATTACCATTGTGCATATATTGTTACAACGCTGAAAGCAAGGTGCAAGGAGAGCACGAGCTTGGGCTGAAGACGCCGACGTTAGGCACTTGCCTGCTTTGCCTGTCTTTTGTATATGCTTTGTAAATGTATTTCCCTGTTTCGCTAAACCTTGTGTTACAATATTCAAGCCTAGCAACAGTTGAAGAGCCGTTTTATAAATTCCGCCCCTGCAACGTTCTTTTTGACTCCGGTAACTATACTACATTTTTATTTTTGTCATGGATGAGGCGTACCAGGCTTAAGTATATTGAACCAAGCATTGCACATCAGCTGCATATTTAGGGGCACATCCTCGTAATAAACAATTGTCTGCTAGTTGTGCCGGTTTGGACCTTAATCTATTAATTAACACACAAAAGCCTGAAACCTCCGAAATTCATCAAGCGGTCAAAAACTTATGCAATACCTTAACGTACTTTCACGGATTATATAGAACATATCTTAAAGCTTATTTAGCACCACGTTCTTTCATTGCTGTGTACGTAATGAGGAAATCATACACCATTGAGGTATTGTGTCTATGTTACTAAAGCAGTGTTGATAAATAAAAAGCACCATATAAATATTCATGCTCCCTCGGAGCTCAAATATTCCCACTGGGCACCTAATTTAAGCATAAAATAAAGCAATTCGTTCTCGTTTTCTATTCTTCTGTATAGAGAGAAAGGTATGCGATATTTAATGAAAAATAGAAATGTTTGCCTGCCTGATGGCTTGACAGGCTACTCTAGGTGGTACACACACACACACACACACACACACACACACACACACACACACACACACACACACACGCACACACGCACGCACGCACGCACGCGCGCACACACACACACACACACACACACACGCGCGCACGCACGCACGCACGCACGCACGCACGCACGCACGCACACACACACACACACACACACACACACACGCACACGCACACGCACACACACACACACACACACACACACACACACGCACGCACGCACGCACGCACGCACGCGCACGCACACACACACACACACACACACACAACCTGTTCATAAATTCCCGTAAAGGCCTGTAGTCCAGAAAAGTTTAGCAGTGCTTTTGTTGAACGCATAAATAGCGCCCAAGGAAAGAACCTACCATGAAGTTACAGAAAAGAACTGTCTTTTTGAGCAATAATTTATTCTTTTTGTTTTCCCTAAGCGAATAATCAAAACAGCAATCACTGTGACACGTTACCCTGGCTTCTACTACCTAGATCAAGTTCCACGAACTAAACATAAACCAGCTATTAAAGCGCCCCCAGGATATTCAAAGACAACGCAACGATGAAAGCAAACGAAGTGATAACGTACTTTGCCCGGATATTTTGCATAAGAATGGCTATTGTATTCAGCTAGGTTCAGAATAATCCAGGCGAATCATGCGGATTATGCACGTGGTATTTCTACTATGATCTGGGAAATTCAGCCGCTGGTATCCCACAGACGGACTTAGCGCTGCATCTCGTAATACTTTTTGCTTCATTTTTTCCCGATCTTTTTGAAGTTTGTCATTGGCTCCCACGAAGCCCGCCTCCCCCCCCCCCCCCTCCCCACCCCTTTAATGCCATGATATTGGCCGCTTGTAGGCGCAGATGATTAGAAACGAGTTGAATGAGATGTAAAAGGTCGCTAAAAACATTATTGATTTTTTTGTGAGTAAAAACAAACAAACGAACTAACGAAAAACAAACAAATAAAAAAACATCTCCATTTGTCGTGCCCATCCCGACTGTTTCGGTCCTCTGTGTCTGTTCCTTTTATTATGATTTTTTTGTGAGTGATGCCATTACTTTTCATAGTGGCTAGAACATCACACTCCGGCGTTTCTTGATCTCAGGCATCACGCGTTTTTTTTTTTAAATTGAACCTCAGCGAGCGCTGCGTCTCGCTCTACGCTACACGTAGATTGTGCCTCGTATTCGTAACAATTTTTGCCTTAAATTTCGAAGCAGAAGCCGAACAGATCGACACCATTCATCACGCTGGATAATTTTGACGCTATCAGGCTGATGCAGATCTTGTGTACCATGTCAACCTGTATTTATTTCTTATTTCTCAATTTTTCGTCGTATTTCTGTAAGGACACATTGACACTCGACGTGAGTAACGTAACAATCCGTGGAATATGAAGGAACGAAGTCATCTTTTCTACATTGTTATTCATCGCCTATCGCAAAATTCGTCGCGGGCGTTCCCTTTGCGGCATTCGAAAACACAGGCAGTTTGCGTCGACGACCACATTACGCATTTCCATTCACGTCACATAGAGTAGCCGGCGTGCCGCGAAAAGACCAGACGTTTTGCACCTTCCCTCCTCGTCGCTTCACGCATGGTCATTTGTCATGCAGCCTGCGGAGGTTTAAAGGAAGGACTGCGCCTAGAATGTAAGCACCGACCATATGAGGCGTGCGCTAAGTGGCGGCGCGCAATGGTGAACGCCATCCTGCCGGGTCACGTGACCGTTGAAGCTGTGGGTGTCGACCACGCCTCAGCTCGCGTCCCCTCCGAGCCCTCCTTCCCCCCTTCCATCCCCTCCCACTTCCCCCTCCCTTCACCGTGTAGTGGGCCCGTAGAACGCATGAATCTGACAAATGGTCAGGCTCATACGTGTAATTCCACTCATAAATAAAAGACAAGCCGGGGAAAGGTTCGAGGGGAAATCCCCCACGGCCGCCGTCTGCGGCGAATGGCTTGCTGCCTGAGAGGCTGGACCGTTTTGTAGTGCTTTCCTACGTTCCCTCGTATTGGTGCTATAAAAATTCCCGCTTTCCTTGTCTTTGCCTAGACCTCTTCGATGGCTTTCTGCAATTGCCCTCGCCTCTTTGTTTACTCACCCGAGCAACTGCATTCGAAAGCACCCATTGGCGAAAGGCCCCTGACTGTCGCGCGACGTTGTGGATGAAATATCGCACTCTTGCCCCTGAGATGTTCATCCTTGCTTCAGGGCTAGTGCTTCAGGGCCCTGAACTTAGAATGGAGCCATTTCTTCTTAGTGAGTCCATTTCTACGTCGCAAGGCGTCCCCGGCCACATAACAAAAAAAAATACATTTTTTTACGGACTTCCGAGCTTTTGTATGAGGTACTACAAGCGCCATTAAATGATTTGGTATGGCGGTGTGCCTTAAAGAGCACAGCCGTTTTGAGGAGAAGCGTTTTGCCTAATTGATATAGTGATATACCTGACTTGAAAACAGTTTAGTAGTTGGATGCTACTGCAAAGTAATTCCTTATTCTCATGTTATGAGGTAAGTGCGTGCGTCTTGAAAAAAAAACAAACCTAATTTCCTATAAGAACATGAAATTCCTACGGTGTTGTGAAGGATGCGAACCATCTCAACTACAGGATACACATTTCGGTCCTATTTAATAAATTTTGTTCAGTTATCAAATAGTCACGCAGGGTGTCAAGCGCTTGTATAGTGCTATGATCGCTGAAAACCTGGCGAGTTTGTCACTGACAATGTGAAACTTAGTTACAGCATTGAGGAATGCGAAACTCAAACATGAGTAGGGAACTTAAGCTGGGCTAGGGACGAGACGTCGAAGTGGACGCCGTTTCAAACATGAGACCACAATTATTTGCCAGCAGCCAACCTGTGCAGTCCTCGTTCTTTGCGTATCATCTTCCTTTGTGACGGATCCGTGTTTCATAATGGTGTTGCATTCACAAATGCAGCTGCACTTAGGTACATTCCACGGCTTCGCCACACCGCCTGAACTTCATCTACCGATAGGCTCAGAAACAGCCAGTCTCTTGGACACTATATCAACCGGTAGCAGTTGGCATAAGCGAACATATGACGCCATTAGTTACACGAAGCAAACCTGGGAGCAGATAGTAGAAAACTAGAAGCCATTTACGCGGCTGCGCACCCACATAAATGTAGGCTCACAGGCGGAAATTGGTTGGCGTGCTTTATTCCTTTAATATGCTTCAGTAGAGAAAGCATTCTCTAGCAATTCATACAGTCAGTCTCATAGTCAAGGAACGTTGACGGAATATTCTGAGGTTAGATGTTTTGCAAATAGGAGAACACGAACATGTGTAAACAAACATTTCTCTCCCTGCTATTGTAATTTCTTTTAGCGACTCCACAAGGCAGGAACCCGCTTTGCTGAACTTGACTCGTATCAGGTTAGCGCATTAGCTAAAGTAATTCGAAGCGTTATGTAGTAGGAAAATAAATGAACAAAAGATAGGCAGTCATGTTTCCCACGCATGTTTGCTCCGATATAATACACATACGAGTCAATCGGGAGTATAAACACAAGCAGTCTAATCAACAACGTGGCAAATAGAAACTGCGCTTATGCCATCGCCGCCTAGAGCAACGGCAGGGGGAGCAATGATAAGAAAAGAGGAGATACAGGAGAAAATCGATCGGAATAAAACGCAATGGCAACGACCCTGAACTCCGTCTAATTATACCTGCCATTCAACACCGGTCTCAGGGTGCCTTCTCGGAGATAGGCTGCCCATCGACACTCCCGGCAAACGCCCAAACATACACAAACACAAACACACACACAGGCACATCTCGCCGTTTCTGTCACCTCGGCAGCTAAAGGTTCGCGATTGCCTTCATCTTTTCCTCTTCAGGGGGAAAAATGGATCGGACGGCAAGAGAAGGGAGAGGCCAGCTGTTGTCCCGCTTGCGACGTCTGTCAAAACGCCGCGTCCTCGGGCACGCGTGCTGTTGCATCTTCTTCTTCTTCCCTCTCCTCCGCTTCCCCACCGTCGCCTCCCGGTCGCTTTGAGTCCGAGAGGATCCCGAGCTCTACAGGAGATTCCCGCGACCCGAACACGCTAGTGTGTTTGGCCGTTCCTTTTCTTTCTTTCTTTTTTTCTTCTTATTTGTTACTACGTCTCTGCCTGGCGTTTTTACTCCTCAGGGTCGGTAGCTCGCGGCGAAAGACGAGAAAACAAAGAAACGTCGCCCAGCTGCAAAACGGCAGAGAGAGAGAGAGAGAGAGAGAGAGAGGAACGAAGCAGCCGTCAGTGATAAAAGGAGCATGCCCTGCTATGAGGAGACGTGTCGCAATGCCTCACGAACCCTCAGCCCTCCGCGCCGGTGCGCTCCTGCCTCGTCGGGTCACGTAGCTTGTACTCCGTTATGTGGACAGGCTGGGGCATATGGCATGTAGCGAGGTTAGAATAGCCCTTCAGGGTTTTGGTCATTCTTGTTATTTTATTTTTTTCTCCTTTGTGCTTTTTATCATGGCCCCAGTGCGGGGCGTCGATGAAACACACATATAGCGAGGTATGCTTGGCATGGCTCCTTCCCTATAGCGCGCAATATATGTAATAAAGACGCGTGTACTAGCACCGATCCTCTTCGTTGCTGTTCTTGTGATCACCTTCCCTTAAACGACATCTTTCTTTTCTTCCTGTTGGGTATATTTGGTTGCCTCTTTTGAAGAAAACTACGAAATTATTTCCCGGTCACCTGGCTTGCGAACCGCGCCGCTTAGCGAAGCAGCGAACCTTGTCTGAGAATCCCGCTGCTCCTTTTTTCAATCCTGTCAAATGGTGGCCCTGAAAATTTATCACCGTTCGAAGAATACCGTGAAGTAGGCTGTAGTTCGTCGGTAAATACGTCTTCATTTTGTTCTTCAAACCACGTGACAGATTCTCAAGCCGCGAACATTCCACACCTGCAACGAGCGATGTGTTAAATGAAGTGTGCTAACCGACATCGCTTCTCTATTTCCCATGGAAGAATGCACTGCGAGTTCCAATATACAAATATTAATGCTTATTACATGATGCATTCACGTCGCAGTTACGTATACAGCCCGCACAAGCAACACTGCTTGTGTGCGAGGCTGGGCAGTCGGCAGGTAGTACTAATACGTGTAGACAAGAGATTAATAAAACCGTAAAAATATATAAAAAATAAAATAATATTGTAACATAAAGAAAGGTTGGTGACTGTGATAGTGAAAAGGCATGTACATACTATGTCTATGAGGTAGATTAAATAGACATATTGATAGCAAAAATAACTTCCCGAGCAGGTTAGCACAAACAGGTTTCGATAAGTAACAAAATACGAAAAAGATACATAGCATATAGCTGTGTTCTAAAGGAATCTGTAATATGTATGCACGCTTAGAAAATCCTTAAGGATATCTTTATCAAATCTGGGCATTACGTATCACCCATGACATTAAGAATTATTTTATTTGCCTAAATGATCCTGTGATCTCATTATCCTTCAAATTATTAAAATTATCCGGCACGTAGAAAGCACGAGTCCTTTTGCTATAGTTTTTGTACACACGAAACACAACGTGTATTTCTATCTAACGTAAGCAGCGAGATTTCACGTTCAAGTATTGAAATTAGTAAGAAAACAATGCTTGCACTTGGCGTCAAACAGAACTTGTTGCTCGACAAACATGTCCGACCGGTACACGCTCAACAAGACATCCTCCCCATGACCAAGTGTGCCATAGGAGAGGCTATAGGCAATGGTTTTAGAATGCTGTTAATTACCTTAAGTCTACTACAAGAGGAAAAACCGTAAATTGTTGTTCCGTGCGCTACGATCGATTTACCAAGGAATTCGTAAACCATTTTACGAACAGTTGCTTCACACAAATATTTTAGCGCATACAAATGAGCACATACTGCGCATATTGCGAGCTCTTCAACGTGGACATTCCAGGAGAGCGTGTCGTTGAAGTGTAGATGTAGGTATCTTGTGTTTCTTTCAAGAGTTACTGGATGACGTGAGTTGGCATCACAGTCACTGGTGTCGAGATAAACAGGGGAAATATTCGCAACTAGTTTACATGGGCTGTGAAAACGCATCATTTTAGTATTCGATTTATTGATAAACATCTTGATCCCAACGAATCAATCAAGTAGTTTAGACACATCATAGTGCAGTACTCGAGCGGCTTCGTTCAAGAATTTCTGCTAATTTCTACCTTCTAAGCATATTCTACCATTGTTAACTAATTACATAAAATATTTACTCTAGCAATTTCCAGTGATTACCTATAGGCACGCATTCACTTGCCAGCGACAGTTGCCCCGGACGACAGAGTACGATCACGCAAAACGATTGCTTGAAATCAGGCGTCATCATTTGTGACTACAATAACAAGCGCTACTTTCGGAAGTAGCCAGACTGTCCCAAGAGTGTCCCTTACGTTCACGATTTCCTGTGTTTTCTAATGCACGCGCCTTCCGACGTCGCCAAAAAAGTATACTAACGTTCTGGCGCCGTAGTCCATTTCTTATTGTCGAAAAAAAAATTATATAGGCGACTAACGCACGAGTTCTACATTTAGAGGATTACAGGTGTGTTTCGCTCTGTTGCAGCACGCGCGTCAGCGGTGATCGATTTACATCGGCCCCAACGAATGGAATAATTTTCGGCAGTAACGACTGATTATCAAGGTAAGTAAGCGAGATAGCGAGCGATATCGGCCATTCATCGTCAAAAGGTGATAACTACTATGCCAATGACATCGGTTACAGAAAATCCAGAATGCTGTGCCGGAAAATCATTCATCAGCAATGTACAGTTGTTCGAATTTTCATTGATTTCATTTTTTCTCTTTTATATTCATAGCAAACTTGCCAAGCCAAACTGCCACGTCTTCTGACATTTCTTTCCTCTTTATTTACTTCATCGTAAGAAACGCGACCTCTCATCAGATGGGTTTCTTTCTCCTTAAATTTTCTTGCTGTTCCCCTTAAAAAGCTTTCACGCGCCTGTTTATGCGCCTTGTCTGCCTTTTATTGCTCCCGCACCCCGACTTGCTCTGTCCACCGGATGATTCTCAGCGCGAAGCAAACCGGCAAGACCGAAGAATTACAACGCAGCGCGTAATATCGCGACGTCGATATACCCAGGAGCAGCGCGCACGCGCGCGCTTAAGATGCGCGCAACATTTGCATGCAGCTCGCGAGATGACCGCTCTATGGCCTCATAAAGCGCGCACCCCCCAACAACCAGCGGGGGGCTGGTGCTCCTCCGTCAAGAAGCAAAGCTCATTTCAAGGAGGCCGACCTCTCTCCATATCAGTGGTCCCCTATCCCGCAGTGGCATCCCGCTTGTATCGTTCTTTTTTTTTCTTTCTTTTTTTTGCATCACGGTCTCTCCGCTTCCTGTTTGGTGGGAGACGCGGCCGCGGATCGAGCGAATAACAAATCACGCTGTAAACCACGCGCTGAGAATAAAGGTCTCCTCTAACGCCGAGCGCAAAATACAGCGGCGAGTCGAGTACGGTGCAGCTTACGCTTTCCTTGCATAAGAAGCGCCTACTTCTGTTTTATGAGATAGAAAAAAAAAACATGCGTCTTATTGCGCTTATATTTTTTATTATATTTGTGGTTGTTACTGATTTCCTCATTTCTTTTTCTTTCGGTGGTGTTGGGAAAGAAATACGCTTACCGAGAGTGTAGCCATCAGCTAAATATTTTCGCAGTCATTACCTAACGATTCTTTGGTTTGTTTGCTGTTTTATTTAATGATTTCCCCTAGATTCGGTGAAAATGGCAGCGCGATGCATGGAGCACCAAAGGATACGCCGGCATACCCGTAAACTGTCCAGTTCAAATCAGCTCTCTCAATTGATTTCATGCAGATAAAAAATGTTTAACAAGCAATGTTCAGCATTCTAATTTTGCGACCTCATCACCTCCTGTGTTAGCTTGGACCCCTTGGTAAAAAAGAAAAATAAAAGAAAGAGGGAAAGAACAATAAATAAGACGACAAAGTCATAGCATGACGTCACTGATTTCGAGCTCGCAGGTGACCAGTTAGGAAGATCCAACTCAAGGGCCCCATATATGCATTTGGGTTTATCTATGAGATTATTCTCATTCATATACATTATATGATACCCGTGGGGGAAGTAAATTAACATTCTACTGTACCGCTTTTCGCAATTTCATAGGGTAAATAAATGTAGAAGTCCGGAGCATTAATGGCTGTTCAGCGTTTAATTATCTGGTAAATTTACAGTGCTATGTAGACACGCTTGCATGATTATTACGTACGCCCTACTTATTTTCTTTTACATTCGTGCTCAGTGATAACTTTGTATCGTTCCCAACTTAACCGCACAGTCATTTTCTTTCTTTCTTTCTTTCTTTCTTTCTTTCTTTCTTTCTTTCTTTCTTTCTTTCTTTCTTTCTTTCTTTCTTTCTTTCTTTCTTTCTTTCTTTCTTTCTTTCGGTCCCGTTCGAAAGTTGTGCAACCTTCGGCCTGCTTCGCTCAATTCCGAAGATTTCGAAGAAAGTTTGTTCACAATCTCTCTCGTCACTCAATTCGGGCCACGACGAAGGGCGCGTGATTGTAGATGGAATGCCACCGAGTGCATTTACTCTGTCTCACTAAAACCATGCAGCAGTTCGAAAGCTAGACCCCGCTTTAGCCTACATATGGTTTAATTTTCAGAGCTGTGAACATTTGAGAGGGTTTCATGTGTTTCGTGGCTCGGTAACTATGGCAGCCAACGAGCAAACATGCCAGCCAATCTTTAACGGCGTGTACGAGCGAACGGGTGCGAAGATTCAGCCACCAATTGGTAAAAAAACACGCTAGAGTTGGCAGTTACACTGCTACGTGTTGACTGCAGCAAGGAAACACTGCTGAAAAACCTGCATGATATTAGTGAAGAGTATAAGCTTGTATAACCTTCAAAAAGACAAGGATGGCAGAAACGCCGCGGCGTATTTAAAGCAACACCGCTGTTCACAATATGTACAATATTAGCAAGAAGTACAGCCGCCAAGGAGACAGCGGTGCCAGCATGAGTGCCGCCTATCTGCTAGAAGCGGAGCTGAGGGCGACGTGCCCGCTCCAGCCACCCATCCTGCCCTCGTGCTCGTAAACAGCCGAAAGGCGATCGACCCGCCGTACTCTGAGAGACGAACGGTCGCGTACGCGAGCTTCTTTTTATGACTACTTCCGCTCCTCGTTTACAAGGCCCGTTCCTCGTGCCGCCAGAGGGCTCCGTCCCTAGGATTCCCCGTCTCTGCGCTTCCTACGATATCGTGTAACCGAGATGGCAATGCCACTTCGTCGATATTTATCCTTCTTCAGTGCTGTTATGCGAGAATTTCTTTTTGTCCTGACAAACCTGGCATAGCTTCAAAGCAGTCACTACGAGTGCATGCGCAGAATAAGCTGAGCCGTGATCTTACAAAGTTTCTTGTTTTGTCGTGATTTGTTTCTGTTGTTTCTTTTTTTTCCTTGCATAGTTCAGATAGAGTTTCAAACAAATTCGCATTTGTGTCTTTTCTTCGCTTTTTGTAAATCTCAGCCCCGTTCTTATCACGTTTATTAGTTGCACCACGCGCTACATGTTGTATTTTGTGCTCCAGCAGACGTTGACTCAGCAGACGGTTTTAACGAATTTTGTAAGAGCATTTCTTAGCAGGCTAAATCTCGGACATATGAGTTTGTTTGACTGACCTTCCTCTCTCCGCCTGTAACAGCACTACTAAAAATTGATTGACGCTTTCGAAAGCTCCAACTGTGTCCCTATATTTTTTTTCTTATCCACTATTAACTGCTAAAAAAATATCAAAGCCGTAATTATGTTAAGGAAACTAATTGAGTGCGCCGTTGTTAGCTCATAGTACGGGTAGAATTCGCACGTGTATTTGTGTAGACATGACTGTGTTAATGTCACAATGACATTACATTCGTGTGACTCCATTCAACTGGTATGCGCGATAAAAAAACACTACTAAAGTAACAGTAAAATCATTCACTGCCTCATTACAGTGCAGGGTAGTTCTGCAAAAATATGAAAGTAAACTAAACGTCTTTCGTGTATGTAAGCACATTCACAAAGCGAGATGCTGTGCTCCCCTTCTGCATTATCAAGCTGCCTTGAGTTCACAACGAGCAAAAATGAGAAAAACGGGCTTTTCATCCCCGAATATTTAGAAACAGACTTACGCACAGTGTCAATATTCCGTTCGACGTTAACCGCAAACTGGGAATGACTCACTACCCTGACACTAAAGTATCTTCCCAACGGTACGACTCTCACTTCAAAAGCTCGCACGTATTTGCGGAAAGCTAAGCATTAAGTCAATAGAAAGAAAACAAGAAGATAAAGTATAGCGGCAGGGAAAGGGATACGAAGTAATCGAAAGCTGTCCAGGCTCGTGAACGAGAATCCTGAGATGAGCAACCTCGTCTAGCACTTCCCCCGAGTACACGTAGGTGTAACGTGATGGGCAGGTCGACAGATAGAGAGAGAGGCTCCATGCAGGGAAGCAAGCCCACGCGAAACTCTACGACAGCCGCAACCACAGCAGGCCTTCTCTGCCTTGGGGCGTGCCAGCTTAATCCCAGCGCAGGCGGTGGTGCCGACGGCCGGGGCAGTCAACACGGTGACAGGGAACACGCGGTCGGGGACCGCCGACGGCTCTAATGAATTTTATCAAGGCCCAAAACGAGTCAGAGGCAACGGGCGGGAACTCGCAGGGAAGCGCTAGGCTCGCAAATAGAGAAGAAATCCCTTCGCGTGCGTATTCTCTCTCTCTCCGCGTCTCCCTTCTCAACGCGCGTGCACCGGTGGGTGGGCAGTTACAGTCGCGCAAACGCGACGAGTTTAGCCCGGAGCGGACACACAAAGAGCCCGATAAGCATCGCCCGTAACGAACCCCACTTCGGGTCGTCCGCTTCCGGTAGATGGCAGACCGCGCGGTAGCCGACGATCGAAGAGCCGGCCAACCAAACGGCCGGTCGGCCACCTAGCTACTCGACCACCTGCTTCTCCACGCGCTCCGGTCTCGCACGCGAGAGTCGGTGGTTCTGGAACCTAGCGCCCCATGCCGCTACATGCTCGCCCCACCCTACACCATCCGGCAGCAATGGCGACCGAGCGAAGAGCATGGGCGCGATGCGTGCCCCGCTGCAATAAGACGGTACGCAGTATACGGGAGAGCTTGCCGTGCCAAAGTCTCCCAACAATAGCCTAGCGTTACACCGCGTGCGCGCGGGGGGACCGACGCTGGAATGTGCGTCCGACGCGCTGGTCGCGCTGGAAATTTCTCCAATCAGCAGTTCCGCCCGTTCGTTTCCCCCTCGTTCCGCCACCTTTCCCCATTCCCTCTGTCTACCACGGCGAAGCGGGAAAAAACGGCCCCCTAATGGCTCCCTGTTGCCATTTCGATCAGCGAAAGGCGATTTCCTTAACGCTCCACTCTCTCTTCCGTAGCCTCCCGTTACTTTGTTGATGTTGTCGTCGCTGTTGTCGGCGCCTTTGGTATTTTAGGGATTCTGGTCTCCTAGTTTTATTTCAGCAGCTTACGATCCCTCGGGAACTGATACTATTGCTGCCTAGCTACGCAGTTGCTTATCCCTCATTTCGGCAAAAGAGGATTGGCGCGCTAAGCTGGTAATGGAAGGTGACTGCTGCCGACGGCGGTTAACTCTGTCTTTCACCGCTCCAAAAATATGACGGTTGAAGTTATAACTTCTCTAAAATGAGTGACATTTTCTACATCACGCATCAAGCCTGATACCAAGATTAGATTTTCATTAGTCACATACGATGTTAACATTTTCCCGTCCTACCTCAAGGAAAAGAAGGTTGTTCCAGATCGCGAGGTGCAGCATCGAGCTATTTGGTGTCTCCTACTATGTCGCTGCCTTTTATTATCGCGCTATTTTCATATTATGTCTCATAAATCGATGAAAGCTACGTTTTGGTCGAAATCGTATACACTTAACGGTTTTCAACGGTACAGATCTGTTGACGCCTACTAGCCCGAAATGTATAATAACCATAATGTATCGTGTAGCAGTAAGACCAAAACAAGAAGCAGTAAATCGGTGTAGTTAAAATCGTCCCTGGATTTTTAAGGTAGAAAGGGATCATGAATAAGTAGAGCGAACACGGGCTAAAATTTTCTTTCATTCATTTCGTACCCGACATTACGATGATGACAAGACCTCAAGTAGTTTTCTGGATTCGGGCCTCCTTAACTGCTTTCCAAAAAAGAAGTAAAAGTTGTCATGTTCAGTTCTCGTTTATTGTCGATTTAATAGAGCCATTTTCTTTATTATTTACCGTTTAATCAGGCTCAACAAGAGGCTGCCAAAACTTATAACATCAATGGGAGCTGAAGCGAAGATTTCAAGGTATCCCCATCTGTCTTTAGTATCACTGTGGTTTCTTGCATATCAAGCGTGTTCTTACGATAACATATACGTATCTGCAATTATATAACTGCAATTTGTCAATCTACTCGAACTCGATATTTATCATTAGATATCGGTTAGCTCTGACGAACTAATCAAGGTGACATTGACCATAGTTATACAAAATGGTCTGCTCATACCGAACGGAATAAGCTTAGAAGAAAACACTGACAGCTTAATAATAAATTTGATAAATGTAGCTGGAGCAGAAATTAGTTTTTCCTCATTGTCTTTTCCCTTCCATCGCCAAAACCTTTGATTCTCAATTTGAAAGCGCGCGAGGAGCTCTTGCTTATTAATCCGGTGAAGCGGAGAGACAAAAGGCGTCCTGATGGTGGTGGATTCTTGGGAGAAGGCCCGGCTTCTTATTGAAACAAAAGCTTGGGAATTCGCCCCTGGGTGACGGAAGTACCGCCAGAGACGAAGCCAGCTGCAGGTGTGTAAAGGCGCACAATCATCGCTCTCTGCGTTGCTATTGTTCTCACAGTGGTTGTTTACACTAGCTGTGCAAACGCGCGCCATTTGCCTTCGTCTCGATATTTTTGTTGCTAGATTCCAGCTATCGTGAACAAACACTATGTCACTCCGCTCCAAAGCGAAAACGTAGTCATTAAAAGAGCGAGGTCTTCGACCTTTCAATCTTTTTTTCTTTTGCTTTTTTTGCCTTGACTGCTGAGCAGACGTTTGATTGCCTCTCTGAGAGCGCCTGCATGCGCTTAAGTTTTCATACAAATTAATTATATTAAACCGCGTGAATCCACTCTCAAGGGGATCCACTCTCAATCCTATATGGCAAGGGGCGTGCTATAGTATTCGCTTTAACGCAGCACTAACTAGTAGCGGTCGGTTTTACTCGTCAAGCTGAGACATAGCATATCGCCGTCGCTGCGCCATTGCCCGAAAAGATCAATAAATAATAAAAAAGACAGACGACGATGAAAACCGACAAAATGTAATTCTTCATTTTGATATATTTTTCTCGTATATATATATATATATATATATATATATATATATATATAGATGGCGTTAACTTCCCGTTGACGCTTTCTCCTTTGAGCTACTCGCCCCAGACATCATTATAGCGCGCTCGAGAACGACCTCTGTATGCCACTGCACCATTTCCGGTCCTATTGCCGACCGAACTGGGTCGTGCTTTATTTCATTTTTAATTTTTTTTTCTTGAGCGGAGACGTTTTAGCAGCACTACCGACGTCAGTGACCACGGCAACGCGAACGACCTGTACGGCCACAAGCGAGCGAGCAGAGCAGGCAACGGACCACGTTAGGAAGCGAGAGCGCGAGCATTTGGACGCACGAGGCGGGCGTGTGTCTATGGAGTACGCGCCTTCCGCTGGTGGCACTTCATTCAAACAAAAGCCGGCGCGTAGTGAAGGCTGATAGAGAGACGCGGCATTGAACGAGCGAGCGAGTGACGGGAACAAAAGAGAAGAAAGTTAAACGCGCCAGCCGAGCTCGGTGGAATCGAAGTCACCACGCCAAAGTTCGCCGGTCGGTGTAGTATAAGAGACAAGGGGGCAGCGAGCGGTGGAGGCGAAGCGCTGCGCTGTGCCCGCGTGCACGCTCGCGTTGAGACTGGGCGGCCGTCGATCGATATTTCGGCGTGGCTATTCTGCCGGGAAAAGGAGGAGAAGCCCCGGCGCTTGTGCGGGAGAGAGGAGGTGCAGCCTCCCAGCGCGTTCTCTCTGTTTCTCTCTCTCTCACTCTTCTTCAAGTTTTTCTCTCTCTTCCGTGTTTTTCCATCCTCCCTCCTTTATGCAAGCGTTTCCTTTTTACCTCCTTACTTCATTCGTACGCACCCCCTTTCCATTTTATCAAAGCGACAGCCTCGTGCTCGTCGCAGCCCCTCGAGGGCTGTTGCTCTTTTCGGGAGGCAAGAAGATAGCTTTATGGTTTACACGCCATATGCTTTTCCGCGCACCCCGGGCCGTCGCTCGCGCTGCCTGAAATTTTCTGCTCGTCCTTTCTTTCGATCTTGCGTGTTTCCCGCTTCTCTTCATTTTTTTTTTCCTCCCAAAGGAAAGAGAATTCCGGAGTCGGGTAAGAAGAGCGAAAACCGTTTTGCTTGCACAGACGGAGAAGGAAAAGCGGTGTTTTTGGCGTATAGAGCTTTGAACAACGCTCGCGCGCTCCCTGGCCACGGCCGCTGCGTTGTTCGTTCAACTTCTCAGGGTTCTAGGTCGAAGACGTACGGCGCCGGGTTAGCGGTGTTTACTCGGCGCCTACACACACGGGACTTCCCACGAGAACTCGCTTTTCTATTCAGTTTTCTTTGAAGCCGCGCGCACTCCCCACTGTTTGCCTTCGAGATACGCGCGCGAGTGCGACGGGAAAAGCGAGAGAAAGGGGAAATTCGAGGGCGTCGCCAGAAATTTGATGGAGAGAAGGAAGCCCGTTGTCGGTGGTTGGGCTGTTTGCGCCGGTCGGTCATGTTGAAAGGAACGGCGGTTAACACGCCGCCCTTTTCAGCGACAGTTTACCAGGCGCCGCGTGTGGTGAGGATCCGGTGTATTTTTGACCGAGCCTGCAATTTTTGAGCCTGAGTCATTCAATCCTCCGCGAACATGCCTAAAGCTATTTGGATGATTCGGTACACTCTTTGCTGCTCAACTGTGAGAGAATCAGACATACAATATCCATAGCATGGCGGAAAACATTATTATATGTAATGTGTCAAGCTTCTCTCCGTGGTCAAGTAATATCTAACTATAGTTTAAAACATGGGCCTGCCACTTTATAGAACTATCATTTTTGTTGCAGTGCCATTTTAAATTATTTTCGGAATGTTTGAGGTATGCAGTGTGGCTGGTTAAACGTACTTGGGAATTGCCGTCAGAAAAGACAATCTGGAGCGACATTAATTAACGTTAAAAAACTGTGGGGCACATCCGTGACTAATCTTACTGTGTAACCTCATACTTCTGTTGCTTTATAACCTCCTCATTGTGACCGAAAGTGTACTACAAGAAGCATTTCCTCAGACGTTTTCATAAATACCACCAAAAAGAAAAAAGAAGTGTGTGGATTGCCCTTGCTCCGGGAATCGGTTTAATATTTGTCACTGCATCTCTCTCTCTCGATCTCGTGCCTGCAAAGTTTTCATTGGTGTTTGCAAAAAACGATAATCTTGTTTACCGACCGTTACAAAGACACCCAAACTCATATCGTTCTATGGAGGTTGAACCTAGCTAGCTTTTCTGCAGCAGAACAATTAACAAGACGAAGACCAGGTCACGATGTCGGATCGCTTTATGTGGACTTACTTTAACGACTTATACGGTGGCCAACCGGATGCTCACCCAGTTCACGCTCCTGCCTTTCTTCGTTTTATGGGGGGTTTTCTTTCACCCTCTTTTTAAATTACTTGCATTGGATCAAGAAATAGCTCGTGATGTAAAAATAAAACAAACGTAAGTTACTATGCTGAACTTAGAAAAGGTGCAATCCACTGCCCTCTGGAATCTTTAAATTCTAGGCTTCCCCCTTCCTATGCAGAGTAGGATGTCAGTCGTACCAAACCCGCTTGCAAAAAAAAAAATCATGTCTTCCGATAAAGACAAGCTATTTAATCTAGGCGCCTCGGTGGTCTTTTTTAAGTACGTTTAATAACTGTTTTTCTCTCTATCTCAATAAAGAGTTCTCTCTCTCACACGGGAGAACGTGTTCGAGAATTTCAAAGGTAATTGCCACAGCACGTAGCTGAAGAAGTCACGTACAGGCGATAGCCGCGCTCATTTTCATTTGTGATTTCTTACTAATTCTACCGTGAAATGTCTCGAAACTCGGCTACGAGACACTGATATCACTACTGGCGTTAATAATGCCGAATGAAGGTGTGTCATGAAGGTGGAAAGGGTTCCAGCACGGTTCTTAGAATTGTGACAGAGCCAAGTGTCATTTCCGTGATAATATTGTTTTGCCATAGGTATGACCACTACGAAGAGTGAACCTAATGCACCGCAAGGGCGTTATCTTGAACGAACGATACGATTATACTCCTCACCACGAGCTAACGAAAGCAGTATATTAGTAAAGATTCTCCATATAAATATTCAAGAGAACGCTTTGCGTGGCTTGCTTATAAACTAGGTAATCTCAGATTTCAAGCTCTACGCTACTGCGGCATTCGTCAAGTTAATGCAAGATTAAGAGAACTCCTCGCTAACGTTACACCATTGAACTCGGTCGGACGGGCTTTGGTTGTTTACAAACCAATGGCACGTACGCAGTGTGGAATAACGTTCTACTTTCATGCATAATCAGATATACGTGCTGTTACGCCCTTGAACCTGTGTCTCGCAGTAACTGACACAGGCGGAGGAGACGCATACACTCATCAGCACGTTCTTAATCATTATGCAAATTGTTATTATCGGATTGCTACGCCACGACATTCATATCTCCTACTGGCGGAAGCCAAACGGTTGTATCAATAGAGGCTATGTAAAGTATGCTACGATACTTAAGAGCACGCGACGCCAGTTCATGGTTGCATCGAGAGCAAATTAAGTGCAGCATATCAATTAAATTATGTATACGATGGCCTCCATGCTTTTGGAGACTTTGTTAGAATTATCTGGGCTGTTCTTAAGTCTCCACTTACCCCTATTCATATATATTAAGCCTACTTTCCCGGTGGAGGATGTTCAGGGGAGAGGTCACAGTTCATTTCAACCACCTGGACATTACAGGAGCCACCTGGAGCCACTACAGGCTCCCTCTGGGCGTGTTACAGCTTTCAAGGAAAGTCAGAAATTTTGGCGCACTTGCGTATGTCGCGTCCGTGTTAGTCGGACCCGCGCGTAGTTAGAACACCATCCGCGAAGTTCAAGCGCAACACTTGCTACCGCGCTCAGCGCTTCGGCCGTCGGACGAAGCTGTTATTTTTGTTGTTGTTGTTGTTGTTGAACGTAGGGTAGTCAGTGCAAATAATTTACCAAACAAAACAAACACAGCTAGATCGTGACACTCATTTTGCATTACAACAACGGCGCCTTGCATTTCTTATTGCACATTTGACTTGCCGTTGTTCTCCTCATTGTGATATATCGTGGCCTTGAAGTGCCGTATTTACCTGAAGCCCGCACATCGTCTAATTGCGCGAACGCATTTATTTTTTGTTCTCGTTTTTCTAACGCTATATTAATAACTTGCTGCTTCTTATAGGCATAATTTAATACAGGTAAGTAGTCAAATTCTTAAGTCTGTCCATGCAAAACAATTACGACTTCAATATATCTGTTATGTTTCCAGCCAATACAAAAAGCTGCGCATTAGGCGTGGTAAGTAAGAGCCTCGTGCTTTCCTTTTCTTTTTTTTTAGCGTCATGCGAAATCAGGGGCTGAACTCATAAAGCTTTTCCTTCGCAAGCGCTTTTGACCATTAGCCGGCCACTCTAGCCGATACTGCGTCTTCGAGCATGATCAGCAGGCATCTGCAATTTGCGAACAATTCTGGCGTACGTAAGTTTGTCTGGCAATGGGTAGTACCAGTAATCTGCAAAGCACTTTGTGCAATAGATTGTAAAAACAGGTGCCGAATAACTGTAGTAGTGAACATATATTTAGCAAATACCATCAGACAATCACAAGCGCTCTTTACGAACGAAAATCTTAGTGAACAGGGCTCCAGATCTCTTGTTGTATGCTGTACTTTATTTCTTCACTTTCCAGGTAATGTTCCCGAAGCGCTCCGTGCAGTTCACAAGTAAGCGAACATTCGTCGGATGATAATATTAAGGCGAAAACCATACGTGGATCTTTAAAGTGGTTCATACCGAAAAAGTGATGTCTAGTTCAGTGATGCAAAAAATATGATGCAAATATATAATCAGGACAGGCTCATATCCCCGTAAGCAAACAAAGATGCAATGGTTGATTATGAATGAAGAAACTAAAGAAAGGAAGAACGAAGGAAGCAAATAAAGAATGAAAGAAGTAACGACAGTAAGAAAGAAAGAAAGAAAGAAAGAAAGAAAGAAAGAAAGAAAGAAAGAAAGAAAGAAAGAAAGAAAGAAAGAAAGAAAGAAAGAAAGAAAGAAAGAAAGAAAGAAAGAAACTGCGGCTCGTTATGTCTTGCAAGAAGTCTGACCCCTCCGATCGTATGACTTGATGCGATGTTATGTGTACACCAGGCGTGTTACAGGAGTGTAACATACTGCCCAACTTTATTTTGTCGCAGATTTAATGGACTTTCAGAAATTTGCTCCCAATTATATATAGAGAGATACAAAAATTTAATGATATGCTGGAGATGTTAGCCTGGCATGCTCTCTGGACACACAAATAAGATTACTGCTCGCACTTTCTG
This sequence comes from Dermacentor albipictus, assembly GCF_038994185.2. Lineage (NCBI taxonomy): Eukaryota > Metazoa > Arthropoda > Arachnida > Ixodida > Ixodidae > Dermacentor > Dermacentor albipictus. The sequence goes on from NC_091823.1 coordinate 61,484,405, forward strand.
TAGGCTTTGGCACAGAAGGGAGCCTCAAAGCGCAGTGTGACTGTGACATAAAACAGCGTCGCCACTGTTATTAAGCTAGCGATATTTTCAGCTGTATTGATTCACTTTTTGCCCTTTCCTATCGCCACAAACCACGGTCGCATGGCGTCTAAGGTGTGGTACAGGTGAACGTGAATTATAATATCAGCCGCGGGGTCCAATATGTAGATAACGGTCTTATTTAGATGAGAGCGCACTGTAAAAACTACCACGTACCTAAATTTAGGAGCGGGTTAATAAACTCCATGTAGTCTAAACTAATTTGCAGCACACCGCAGCAGCAAATATTTTAGAAGACAGAACCCTTTTAGAAGACAATCGCCCCTTTACAGAGGAGAAGGCTCTAGGACACTGGTCCAGACGGGCTTCGGCACTCAAGGCCTTAAGGGCTTTGCTGAAGTTTTTAAGGACATGCGAATTGTGCGATCGCCTTTGAGTGTTGTATCGCGTAGTATCGCGGTACTGCGTGAATTTCCTTAATTTTTTTTCTCCTCTTCTTCTTCTTTCTCCTTTTATTCCCTTTACCCCTTTACCCAGCACAGGGTAGCCAGCCGGTACTTTCACTGGCTAACCTCCCTGTCTTTCCTCCTCTTTGTCTCTCTCTCTCTCTCTCTCTTAGAAGACAGAACATCCTGTAACCGAAAGTCGCAGCAATTAACAAATCGTCATGCTTGTTCGTTCTTTCGTTTTCGTTTTCATTTTCTATCGGCCTGCGAGTGTACTGTGTTTACAATTTCCAGGAAACCTGGCAACGGTGGTTTCTTATCCAGCGAGGCAACGACATGCATTGTGACGCCACATGGACATTGAGTAACCATGTAATCGCGACGTACTGGTTCAAACACCACATTGAGTTTATGAGACACTAGGGTGGAGCAATTTCCGGCTTTGATTGCCAGGCTAAACCGGCCTGTTGCTACAATTCACCAGCACGACCTCCACTACCTCCACCACGCCGACACGAGTTGACAAAACTTCTCTACTGTAAGTGCCGATTAGTCATTGTAAACATTCATAGTCTTGCTATCACCCTAATGTACTGGAGTAGCATGTCGCCAAGCATTCGATCAGGCTGGCATCTCCAGCTTTCAAAAAAATCTTCAAAATCTTTTTTTAGGACATAAAGAGATATTACCAGCATCAGGAACCTTTAAAAAATTCTCACAGTATTTAAAATCTTTAAGTTACCATGAACTGCGGATTCGTGAATGCCGGCTACTAAGAAAATACCTTACGTTAGAGAATGTTTACGAATACGAATCCTGAAAGAAAGGCGAATAACGAACAAGGGTGTTTCAGGATTCTCTTGAAAGTTTTCTCAGATACCTCTAACCTTCGTCCAGTGTAAGGCAGCAAGTTAACCGCCGTGTTTGCTTAGGGGCTTTCGTGTAGCGTTTTGAAGCACGATGTCGCGGCATCAAATCCTGGCCCTGGCGGCCGCATTTCGATGGGGGCGAAATGCAGAAGCACCCGTGTACTTAGATTTAGTTGCGCGTTAAGTAACCCCAGGTGGTAAATATTATTCGAGTCCCCCCTCCCCCTCCCCCCTATGCCATGCTTCATAGTCAGATCGTGGTTTTGGCACGTAAAACCCCATAACTCAAAGCAACAAATTAGAAGATTCTATGCTGGTTAACCTCCCTGCGTTTCCCATTTCATTCTCTCTCTATTTTCCGAGGTGCCTTTCGTTTCGGAATTTCTCGTGTTTACACTATTTTTCTGGGCACTGCATTCTTGTTGCCTTGGCAAGACATATGCGATATCCGTGATGTTTTTCCGTTGCGTACCTTTGTCATCGTTGATCTTCCCGATATGCTGGCGAGCGTGGTCTGCTTAGCTCGTAGAAGGAGAACGAAAATGAAGAAGAAGAAGAAGAAGAAGAAGAAGAAGAAGAAGAAGAAGAAGAAGAAGAAGAAGAAGAAGAAGAAGAAGAAGAAGAAGAAGAAGAAGAAGAAGAAAGAAGAAGAACAAGAAGAAGAAGGAAAGAAAGAAAAACCGTCCAATGGCGGCTTTTGTTTTCATTGATGCAACAGAGGTGCCTCGGAGATCATGGCGTTTTCTACCAGTGAACACAACGTCTCCGTTTTGATTGCCAGCAGCAGCTCCAAGCAGAAGGAGGAGGTTAAAGAGAAGAAAAGAAAGTATAATAAAAACATTGCATATCAAACTTCGGCACCTGCTTCGAATCCCACGCTGTAAATATTGTTCGATACACCTTTCATGCGGCGCCTCTTGTAGCCCAGTTATAGCTGTGGAACGTGCAACCCCATCAATCAATCACAGTCACTGATAAAAGGCACTTTGACGTTAGTGAGCAAGCGGGAAAAAACGAAGGGTTGGGAACTTTAGACAGCCTTCGAGCAAGACTGCTTTATGGATGATTTAGGCACATCTTCACTGTACACAGCAGAAAAATAAAGAAAAAAAAACTATATTCATTGGAACAGTTCTACCTATGCTTCACCGTGAAACACTTAGGCCTTTCTCACTCCCCTCGAAACCAAATTTTCGGCAAGGAAAAACGAGAGAAAGGGTAGGGTGCTCAGTGCAGTGCCCTGCCTCCTAAAGGCCGACGCCGGAAGCCGGCTTTTCGTGGCCAGCCGCATCTCATGGAGAACGGAACGACAGGAACAACGGGAGAACCCTCCGTAGGGGTGCCGGGGATTTACCGGGCCCCGGGTCGCGTAGAGCAGGGGGTGCCACACCCCGGCGCAGTCAGGGTGGGATCGGCTAAGCGGAATGGACGAGCCCATCAGGGCTACTTTGGCTGCGGCGGCGGTGGCGGCGGACGGGCCGAGACGGCGCGGCGGGTCCGCGCAACGTGTTAGGAAAACAGGATCTCCCGACACGAGCAAACGCTGGGAGCCACGGTGGCGGCAGTGTGCGGGGAGGGCGTTGTACGTTTCCCTGGAGACGGTTTCGAATCAAGCCAAAAACAACAGCGAAGTAAAAGTGAGGCAAGGAAGGCGGGAAGCAAGAGATCGCGGAAGGCCGCTTTTCATTCTCAAAACGGCTTGCCGCTCCGCAGTCCCTACACATCCCTGTTCACTTTTGGCTGTTCGAGCTTTCCACTTCGCAGCTTCTTTGAGAAGGCGCAGGTTTTGCGAGTGTCGTATCTGCGTTTTTCTTCTTGCTGTTGTTGACGGCGGCGGCAGCGTTTCTGCTGAATGCTGGTATGAGCTCCAACGTGACTGAGCGACTCTCGAGAGCGTAAAAAGTAAGAACCAGGAACAGAACGCGCATTCCCCGTTTCCTTTATTTTTATCTCTTCCTATTCTGTACATCCGATCGGATACGCCGGTATCCGCGCTAGACAGGATTAGGAAAGCTGTCTCGCCTGCTAGATATCAAGAGCGAAGAGTTGAAAGCCAAAGGAAGCAAGCGGGAGGCGTAAAAAGCGCGTTGGAAAAGCGAGGAACCACTGGGCATAGACAGATGGAGCTCACTGGAATACGGCGTATACCTCGGCGCGTTCTCTCCCTTGGCTGGTAAAAGAAACATTGCTAGGGTTTCACAATATTTTTGGTGCTGAAAACGTTGTATTGTCTTTCGTTAAGTTTCAACCTGTTTCTTTTCAAACCATGGACGTCTTCCGTCACCTTCGTTGGCACCGGTGAAGATCTGAGCAGGAAAAGGAAACGATTCAACAAAAGATAGGATGAAGAAGATTACAAGACACGGTATTAAGCCCGAGGCCTCAGCGTCTTCACTCTCTCTCTCTCTATCTCTCTCTCTACCTCCTCGCCACCTTTGTCTTAATGCATTTTCCTTCCCCTTCGCCACCACTTCCTGCATTCCCGAGTTATATAGGGGCGCCTCCCGATCGATTAAGAGAACGGCGTTTGCGACGGTGCCCCGTCTTCCAGCGGTTGATTGACCTCGGGAATTGCATACGAAGGGATGGTTGGAATTAAATGGGATCTGAGCGGGCCCTGGGAGCCTCGATTTGGTGCAGTCATGGCGGCGGCGTTTGTCGGTTACGCGATTCCTGTGGTGCGACAGCGGAGTGTCGTGTCGAATAGGTTTTTATGTTGCACAAGGTGGCGTGTTAGGCATAAAAATGAAAGGCAATAGCGACTGCATGCCTGAGCGCAAATTCTGCTCACTACACGAAGAAAATCTGGAGTTATTTGTCAACTCAATAAATGCGTTTTAGATCTATACTAAATTAAAAAGTGCCGTAGTTATTAGGTAAATCTAACTCGAAATTTTTTTACCACGCACAGTGAGAAAATACGCTCTTTGCTGAATCACTGTCCAATGAACGCCACCATTTACGGTGTTATAAATGATGTTCAAGGCGTAAAGAAGATATCCACGCTTTCCCGTTGCTGTTTCTTAACGGCGCAAAATTTTTGGGATGCAAAACAGAGTTCAAATTGGAGCAAATCAGGCGCATTTTTTTTTATTATTGTCAAGGTAGCAACGCATAGCCGTCCTGGAGTGTGCTGAAAGGAACGTCAGTCAGAACATTTAACCGATAGCTGCGCTTACTTCGAGGCTATAGGAGCGGATAAGATGAAACGTTAACCAAACTTTCTACCTAATTTGCCACTAGGGTGACGCCAGGCAACTAGCTCATTTTGATGCACGCGCCCTAGGTTGTGAAGTGAAGAACAACGGCAGCATTACGTGCTCGAGTTACAGGCCTAACGTTCCTTTGAACCAACGCCCACAGCTCCGTCTTCGTGGCGACTTGTGTTTCGCTGGCTTGCCTACTTTACTTCTTATATTTCGTTTCTACCCCTTCGCAGGCATAAAAAAGTAATGACGAGAGCACTGAGACGTAGGTATGTGAGCAATATAAAGCTAACAGTAAAAAAAAAGAAAGCAATCTACGCTGTCGGGATATCAGCCACTTTTGTCAGGAGTGCGTGAAACAACAAATTCTGTAGAAGCAACCATAACAGCAACAACAACCGCAGCCATCACGAACATATAACGACCGCCACCGCACCCCAACGAGACACGGTGCGCGGCAACGACGATCACAATGGAGGGAGTTCGCCTCTTTTACACGCCCAAGACGTGTGCGCGCACGCCCACGGGCACAAGTTGCTAGGCACGCTTTATACACAAAAGCTGTGATAGAGGCGTGGAGGTTCGGGAGCAAGCAAGCAGCCTGGGCGCGGCTGCCGGCTTTTCTCGCACGAGATCGAAGGCCCCCGTTTTCCTTCCGCGAGCCGACGCGTCGCACGAGCCAACGTGGTATATGCCCTGCTACGCCGCATGGCCACACCAAAACCGTGCAGTAGCGCCAAAGCTGTGGAGCTTGTATCAACCAATCATCGGAATGAGCGAACGCGGCCGCCGCGTCTTCCTGCGCGGCGTGCGTGTAGAGACATCGATCATGCCGCCCGCTGTAGGGAACTACGAGCAGACGCCGATGCAGCGGCTATACGCACGCGACTTGACGTTGAAGAGCCATGGCGCACGGGCCTCTGGACTCGGGGGCGGTTACGCGCACGAAGCAGCAACGTTGTTGAAACTCGGTATTATGAGTTTTCCAAAGCATCGTTAAACCACAGCCTTCGCGGCGCTGCTCAACTCTGTTGAGACGGCAAATAGAAAACCGCGCCAAGCGTTTTTCTTGGCTTGGACGGCGAGGAGATGAGAAGAGGAAACACCCGACGCGTTCGTTCTCCCCCCGCCCCGTGCTTCGATCAGTCTCGCGGAGTCCGCCAAGTGCGGTGCGACTGCCTCAGCTGGATTGAACAGGAGGAGCGGTTCGTTTTGCTCGCGTGCCCCTACACTTGCTGCTGTTCCCGCTGCCGCTGATAAATTAGAGATTGTTCCCATCGCCCTCATCGACAGGGAGGCGAACGAAGCCGGCAAGAACGCACAAGCAAGTGAAGAGCGCGAGAAGAAGGTGTCGCTATACACGGCGCCCGAGGCCCTTGCTTCGTGGCGGTGAAGGAAGTGCGCCAGGGAACTCAGTCGATCGAGGGAGAGCGAACACTTCCTCTCTTCCGGACAGCACTACAACCACCTTCACTTCGCTCCAATCTGCAGCCATTCCTCCCCTGACAGGCTGTGCTTTTACAACCGTTCCTTTTTTTCTTCTTCTCCGACGTACACGACGAATCGGAGGGGAAAGCAGAACGGGCAATTCGTCACTTCGCAAGCGCGCTCGATACTGAAAAAGGCCGTTGCAGTGTGCTATAACTGTAGCGCAATGCGGCGCCGTACTGGGTAAAGTTGTACCGAGTATACTTTCATTGGACATACGGTCCCACAGAATACTCATCGCTGGGCCACGGCGTTCTATAACGGCGGCAGCTTAGTTCGCACGATCGCGATCGAGTACATATACTACAGCAAAAATGAAAATGTCCTGAAGACATCCACTTCTATAGAAGTCTCCAATGTATATATTCGTAGTGTCTTGTTTAGCCTTCCTGGTTGTCGGAAGTCTCTATCATCGTCATGTGCAGATGCCGATTCTGTTTTAGCTTACGCTGCAGTAGCCTGTATTTGGCGCTGAGGTTCGTGCTAGTACTTCTAGGGTCGAATTCAAGAAGCCTTTGGTTCTCAAGTGCTATTTCATTTCTTTTGGGGATTGGGCGAGCTGGTATTGCATTCTAAAACTGGTACAGCCCCACATAAAAATGAAGAAACAAGTCGAGCCGGCCAGATGAACGAACAGAGCCCTCTGCGCTTTCATCTGGCCGGCTCGGCTCGTTTCTTCCTTTTTTATGTTGCGCTGTACCAGTTTTAGAAGTGATATTTCCCAAAGGCCGGCCAGGTTCAATTTCCTGTCCGTCATCACATCTGGTTGGAACCAGCTCTTACGAATAGTTCTAGTGTACGAGCTTTCTTTCCTTATATTATTTTATTTTTTTGTGAATGTGTATCCAGATTTCAATTTCAGTGTAGATTCTCCAGACTTCGCATGCGCAGCGATTTAGGCCCCCTGTATATGCGGTATCGCGAGCGCTTGAGCCACATGTCAACGTAATCAGAAAATTTATTAGTAAAAGAAAGTTTGAGTTTACTGTGACAAGGTGTAAGTATTACGTGGCCACATCGTTTAAGCACCTTTCAGCAACAGGCAATTCTACGAGTAGTGCGATGCTTCGCTCACTATGTTTAACATCGAAATTGATACGTGGTGAACGAACGACATTCATTTTGCTTCGCACACCGCTGTTCTGAAGCGCTCGCTAGAATAATCTGGAAAACCAGGGCGGCCACGAAGACGCGGGCACACACACACAAAAAAAAAATGACAGGACGGCGACGATGGGCTATGGAAACAAAGTCCAACCAAATCTTTCTTTCAGAATTTGCTGAAATTTAACAGCTTTGTTCTTGCCCTGTTATTGTCCGTTTCTTCGTCTCTCCGCTGGTTTGCTACCATGGATTGTCAGCCCGGCCAAATCTGCGCTGTTTCTATATAACGGTGTTTTTGTTTACACGAGGCAGTTGGCATACAGTATATGCGGCTATCACAACCCTTGGTTCCAAGCGCCCGTTATCTGTCACCCTTCCCATTACCTAACGATTGCTTACGATAAAACGGCAAGGGAACAAAAACACATAGATAATATGACACTAGGAGACGAAGAACAGCATGTTATCACACCAACCAGCCAACCCGTCTTGGGTAAGTGCCAGTAAATGGGAATGGGAAAACGAAGGAGTTCAGACAATCGACCATTTGTTTTTATTTTGCTGCCGATTTACACGTGCAAGGAAAAGCATTCTAGGAGCAACATGAAAAAGAAACTGCAGCAGTGAATTTTGCAATTTCTGCAATTATTTCTGTCGGAGCCTCCTCTCTTGGGCAATGTCACAAGAATGCTTACTCAGCTGTTCAAGATATTGTGCTTGTTTCAGAAAACATTTTTTAGTTACATTGATATTTCTTTATTATTTTCTATTCTTTTAATGCTTTTCTACTTATCTCTATTGCTTTCTTGGAATTACTAATCGCCTTCTAATTCCATCAGCATCTTGGTTGATCCCCCATAGTGGGTATGCGCCAAACACATCAAGGTCGTCGTCGTCGTCGTCGTCATCATCATCATCATCATCATCATCGCAACAACAACAGCTCGTAATGCGCCATGAAGTACCAGAAAAACAACAACGATAGTGCAGTAACAGTCCTAAGCGTATTGTCAGCGCCGGAAAACGTGCCGATTCGCAAGCACAAGGAGAATAGCGATAGCCAATTGACGTGCTCAATAGAAATTAAAAGCAAAGGGGCACGTCTAGTGAGCGGACTTTATAATTGGTTTGAGGACACGGCGTGGGACAAATAAAATGTGAAAGATTAGCATCAAAACAGGTTTGTGCGGAAGCTGTTGCTTAGAGCATTTACAGAACAGGACAAATAGAAGCAGTCAGATGAGGCTTAAGTCAAAGCATAGACAGTGATTGCACATTCATCAATAAAATGTGAACTAAACGGCGTGACAAAACGAGATTCCAGCTACGACCCATGACGCCAACGATTCTCTAGCCATAAAGGCAATACCGCAGGACTCAGATCCTACAGCCAGCGAACAAATCATAAAGTCACAGCTGCATGGGGCGCAACACACGACGTCCTCCCGTTATGCATGTGGCAATGGCAACGCATAGGCCGCGACAGCCCTCAATAAGCACTTTCTTGGTCTGACTTGAATTGCGCGAAATGTGCGTAATACATCGGCAGTCATACATGTATTTTGTAAGCCGCTTATAAACTAAGCGACAATTTTATTAAGCAAGGGCGCACTATAATACAAAACGCTTACTCATTTGCATTATCTCTCAGCAATGGCAGAAGTTGCACGATTTTTCTTGCCTCTAATGTCCGCAGGCGCTGAACGGTATATCTTTAGCAGTCATAGGCCGCCGGAATGCATGGAGCATTCAAAACTGCTTGTCTATTAAAACTATATATTCTGGAACGTAAACATAACCATACGCAAGCCGCGACAAACGTTTCAGACAACAGCGTAATTAAAGTAACAAAACCTGTTGTGACCGCGAAATGACGCCCATTATATGAAAGCCTTCACGTCTTGAACCGGTGCTAGAAGCTCGTTTGCGGGCTTATTCCAGCCGTGCAAATACGCCAAGAAGCCCGATATTGAAGCAAACACACGCGTTACACAACTCTTTATTGCACACAAAAACAAACAAGTGACGATGGCGTCTTGCTCTGTGACTGGCGCACCTTCTTCCTTCAGGACATCGCAATGTCCCCTCCTCTTGGTGCTGTCTTATGTACCCTCACCTGGGCTCGCGCCCTTTTTGCATTGCTTTCGGTTGTTAACAATTTTCAGAGATGCATGGTGGCCACTTCCTGCCTAATTTCAGTGCAACGTCTGAAATGGTGAAAAAGAGAAAGCATAAACAATGGTCCTGCCTATGTTCAATACAGTGGTAAAGAAAAACGTCCCCGTTCAACAAAAGACAAAAGAAAAAAAATGCCAGTCTCTGGATGTGCACCTTCCTCATTTCTCTCTCTTTTTTTTCGTTCTTCGTTTGTGTCACCCTGGCTTCGAGGTGGCAGCGATGTTCATTCTTCAGCAGCTATTGGGTCGTTTGGCAGGTCAGCAACCGGCTCCTCCTCTTTCTTTTCCTCGACATCTGTTGCCGTCTTCGTGGTGTTGAACTCTTGATCGCCAGCTGCTTTCGGGTCTTCCGGTTCCTCTGTCTGTGTCTTCGGTTGGGCTTCGGGCTCTGTCTCCGGCTGTGGCTCCGGTTCATTCGTAGGAGAATCTTCACGCGGTCGAGGCGGTAGTGGTGGTGGGGATGGCGGCGGCGGCGGCGGCGGCGGTGGTGGCGGAGGCGGTGGTGACAGTGGTGGTGGTGGTGGTGGTGGTGGTGGTGGTGGCGGCGGCGGTGGCGGAGGCGGCGGTGACAGTGGGGGTGGAGCCATTAGTGCCGAGTCTTCGGCTTCGTCAGGCCCGATGGACTCTTCTCCCTGCGCGCTTTGCACGCTCTCCGCCAAGTCTCCGCTGCTGCTGACCTCGTTGTTGCGCCTTCGACGGGCCGCGGCTTTCTTGGACGGTGACGTCGATCGGCGCCGGTTCTTTGGCGGCCGGTACATCGGAGGGCGACGTCGCCACGATCCGGTGCTCACCCTGTCTCGCGAGTCGTCTTGACTCCGACCGCCACTTTCACCACCACTTCCTCCTCCTCCGCCGCCACCTCTACCGTAGCCGTCCTGCCCTGACGCTTCTGTGTTGCTCCGAGAACGGCCGCGTCGCCTACGGAAGTAACGGCCGTAGAACCTCCGCGGAGGGCGCCGGGCCGGAGGCTCGTCGAACACTTCGTCTTCCTCTATGTACGCCGACCTCGGCTGATCGGCGAGGAAGCGCTGGGGTGGCGGTGGTGCCTGTGGAGGGCCTCGCGGTACCCCTCGAAAGCGGCGGTTGTTGTATCGCCATGGGTAAGGCCTTCCGACGCCATTGGCCAGCCACCTTTGATGTCCCGGGTCCTGCTGGATCTGCTGCTGCTGCAGCGGTCGCGGCGAGTCGAGGTTGCAGGCTTCTTCGCGCAGCTCGTCGTCGCGGCCGCCCCGCGCAGCCGGCCCGCGCCTTCGCTGGGCACGCCGAGGGAACCAGCGCGGTCGGAAGCGGCGCTTGTCGGCCGCGTATGGGCTCCCCTGCACGGGCTCGCCGTCGGGCCCGGTGACGTTGGCCGCCTCGCGGCCCTTATCTCCGACGACGACGTCAAACTCGACCGTCTCACCTTCGCCGACGCTGCGCAGCAGCTTCTGCGGGTTGTTGCGTGTGATGGCGGTCTGATGGACGAAGATGTCCTCGCGAGTGTCGTTGCGGTTGATGAAGCCGTAGCCGTTCTTGACGTTGAACCACTTGACGGTGCCCAAAACCCGCTCGGCGACTACGGGCTTCTTCTTAGCGTTGCTACGACTGTCGTCGCCCATTGCCAGGTTCCCGATGACCTTCTGAAGAGACTGGGCGCCGGTTACAGCTGCTGGAAGCCCCCCTCGATACGTGATGCCGTCCTGGAATGCTGCGGCGGACACGCTTCGTGCGCTCACGCGGACCACACGCTTCCTCTTTTTCCTCTGGCGTGAAATCGGGCAAGCATCACTCGAACGCAAGACAAAAGGCTTATTGTGTTGCATTCTGTCGTGAGGAGCTTCTTTTTTTACACCATGTTCTAATTAAGCCCCAATACTATTTCTTCTTGCAGCAGCACGTACGAAGGTCTCGGGCGAACATCCTACTTTTTGGTCATGCTGATGATGGCTATGAAAAGAAGTGCCAATAAACACTCTGCATTTCTCACCACAAATGCATGTCCATTAATACAGATATTCTATAGCTGCGTTCCAGCCTCCGTAGAGGCGTAATGCAGTACAGAGACGGTATTTTTTTACACCCAACGTATAATGTTAGCGTTGTCAATATGTACACTTAGCACAGCACTCAAGTGGAGGCGGGACGTGCGCAATAACGCCTTCTCGTCTTCCCTTCGTGTCGTTCATTGTAATGCTAAGTAATTTGCATACCGTGAAAGAGCTAGCCCGGAAGCAACGCCACTATGAAACTTCGCATTAAGCTGGCTCATCTTATCCATAACTGCCAAGGATCTTTCAAGCGAGTGTGATGGAGCATCGAGGCACGTTTTCTTTCACCCATAAATATGATGAATAGCTTTCTTTTTTTGTGTTGCTTGCTTCGCCATCTTTTTCAGCTGTCAGCAGATTTTAGCGAATACGGTCTGCGTGAAACCACGCCTCTTTATTATGTTAATAATCGTCTCAATTGTCAAGACAATACTTTCGAGCCGTTGAGCACACATCTACCGCACATCTATCATTTACCGTGATAGATGTGCGGGATACACATTGTGTGATTACATTTGCGGTGTTTACACAGGGCTGTGAGATCGACACGCCCGCGCACGTCTTCGTGTGGCCTACATTAATACATTGAAAAGATCGCACATCTTTGTGGCAACTACGCCATTAGAGACCCTGTCCTACGTGTAAAAATGTCGCGGTTTCGCCTGTAAGGCGAAGCAACGATTGCAATAGCAAATAAGTAAACGAAGGATAGTAGTTTTAGAGCGTCGAGAACACACAGCACGCACAAAGCCACGCGCCGCCGACGCACCTAGACTCTGCCCCCAACGCAGATCCCTCTCTAGGTACGGCCGCGCGACTGCACGCAGCCGCCACATGCGCCAGAGTTGCAGCCAGAGTAGAACACCGCCCCACCCCATCCCTCCCCTCCTGCCGGTGCCTTGCAACGTTGGGTGCGCTGCGCGCGACGGAAGACGGCGCGCTTCCTCCTCGCTTTTGTATCTTTTGCGTGGGCGAGATTGAGCTGCGATCGTCGGCTCCGCTCGCACGCTTTCACTCGCACGTACAGCGTAAAGCATGCGGCGACAGTGTTATCGCCCTTGGACTTTATACGGAGCCTCACGGCGACGGCGACGGCAGGAATGCGCTTGGAGTGTCCATATAATTGTTACCGCAAAAAACAGCAATGCGCTGACCCATCAAATGCGCCATTGAAGTGGCTCGTGGCACAGCCTTTTTATGTCATATAAAAACTAGCGGCAGAGCCTCCGTGAACCTCCCGAGGCGTCTGTTTGGGAAAACGTAAGCAACTTCACATTCAGCGAGACAAGCGAAAATTACTTCTAAGGAACGAAGTAGCAGATGATAATAGCAGCGGCTGTCATCTTCATCAAGAAAGCTATAAATAAGGAAGCTAATCACGAAAGCAAGTGGACGAGACACTTAAGCATCGTTTCAACAGCGGCGTTAAGTTTTATTTTGGTTATAACATTACTTTAAGAACCCACACTTGCATAGAATCGCCTTATTTTGGGTCAATCCGCCGTAGTTGGTAAGAATCATTGCTATAGAAACTATACACACAAAACAGAGCCTGGGTAGAAATGAAGAAGGGAAACACAAGTGATAAGATGGTCAAGCGGTGGTTGTTCACAGTGGCGTTAGGTGTCGCTGACACTACTTTGCTCGCACTGCTAAAAAACGCTCGCAATTTTTTCATGAAGTGAATAACAACAGCAGCAAGAAAAAGAATGGAGACGCAAAAGCTTCACTGTAATAGTAATTCACGGTGCTCCTGTTTACCACGTATTATGTGTGTCCTTGTAAGTGGTTGCGTCTGCGTTTGTTTGTGGGTGCGTGCGTCTGTGTTTGTGTGCGCGCTCGCACTGGGAAAGCGGTGAAGCGCGAAGGCATGCCGCGTGAAAGCAAGGGTAGGCTACGGTGCACCGCTGTTGCGCGTTGGCTCCAAAAGTGTTCATTTTCTGGAGAAGTTGCGCAGTGTGGCACCCAGGCTAACGAGATTCCGCCCTGCACAGCCGCCTTTGCGTCTACTTCCGCTCCCTAGGGACAAACGTGCAACGCCTTCAACGCTCACAGAGGCCGCTGGTGCTGCGGGGTTTCGACACAGATCTCCAGGCTTTACCCGTTCTGCGGTGCAGAGCCGAGTGAGGTGAAGATAAAGGCTGATTGCTGGCAACCTTCCCCGAGGAAATACAACGCTGCAGCAGGGCTTTCCATTTCGGCATCCGCGGCTTAACCCGAGCAGCGGGCGATTGATAACTCCAGCTCCTCTCCTCTCCCCGTACCCCTCTTTTCATTTCTGTTTTCCTACCGCTCAGCCTGCGCCTCAAGCCCGAGCTGATCCGCGAACTGTGTTGGGCGTCGCTTTCCCTGACCGCCAAGCAGAGAGCAGCGAGGCGTCCGCTGACGGCCTCCACAGCGCCCCGCTGGTCGGGGTATCGATCGGTTCTATCGTTAGCCCGGCTTAACGGCCACGTGCATTGATCCCGGCTGACTTGATTGGCGTGAATTCGCGGCCTCTCGAGTCCTTGGGGCAAGAATTACCGGCTGTAAGTTTGCTGCGCATGTTCGTTAGACGGCGGCCGAGAACGATCAAATCGACGCCCAACCACTACGCTCCGATGTGCGCGAATCGGGTTGCTTAGTTACGAGCACGCTGATGAGGTTCTTTTGACCCAAGAATTGAGAAAACTTAAAGCGGGCGAATTATCCTTGATTCTGGGGCTGTGCGGTGCTCGTACATTTGTGCTGTAAAGGAAAAACAGTATATCAAATAATTCATTTAAATTAATTAATTAAATATGGGGTTTTACGTGCCAAAACCACTTGCTGATTATGAGTCACGCCGTAATGGAGGACTCGGGAAATTTCGACCACCTGGGGTTCTTAACGTTCACCTAAATCGAAATACACGGGTGTTTTCGCATTTCGCCCCCATCGAAATGCGGTCGCCGAGGCCGGGATTCGATCCCGTGACCTCGTGCTCAGCAGCCCCAGATAATTTATTTCTACTGATGGCACATTTAGGCGAAAGTATTGCACCAAGTTGAAGTATAATTATTTAAGTCTTTTAATTGGACGTTTATAAGCGCTTCAACATGTTAAAAACCTTTTTTTTCCTTATTCAGTTAATATTTCATGTTGTTTAATTACGTATGGAACTTGTAATAAGATGGAACCTGCGTATTCGGAGCGAGAAGATCGTACTAATAATATTGAGAAGAGGGCAACGCATGATAAAACAGCTGTTATTGCACGAAATCGAGCGCACGACAGGATACATAATAACGTAAAAAAATAACGATCATTTACATAAAAGACTGCGCAAGTGCAACACCAGCCTGCTTTCTATTTCTCTTAATTTCCGCAGACAAGGGCTGGTGCGGACAGAAAGGGGCATCCTTGATAGGTATGTTTGTCCATCCACGCCACAGTAGAAGCGTGCGTACATAGTGTTCGGGACTCCTGTAACTTGATTATCCTGCGGCAAAGGTTAAGGACTCAAAGCAGGCTTTGCCTTGTCCGTCTACTCGGTCGTTTGTTGCGTTATGCAGCGCCGTGCATCATCAGGTCGTGATCAGCGTAGGATAAGGACATCGTATGCACCATATCACTGCGACGTTTCTTATTATTAACTTGCTGACAGCGTACCCTTCCCGTGCTCGGAATATAAATAACGCACTTAAGAAACGGATCTCTTGAGAGAAGCATAGTCAAACGCGAAAAAGAAGGAACATGTTCAAAGGGATTCTACTCACTCTTGTACCTGAATAAAACAGCCGCTCTCACCTTAGGGGCACCAGTGGTTTTCCAAGGCATGCCATCGATGTTCGTATTTGATAAAACAGTAGCGCTGTTTGAACCACCGCGTAGCGCCCCGCCATGCACATTCTCGCTCAGTGCGTTCTCGTGTCCCGGTCGGTTAATGGCGCCACCCAACAGGGTGCTACGTGACAGTCGCGCGTCAAGCGTCGAAGCAACTCCAACGAAACAAAAACAGGCCGGGTTCACGCCCTCTCAGCGTACACGCTCTATAAAGACGAGAAGACGGCGTCGCAAAACGACAGACAGCCACCAAAGCGGCGCGCTCTAGTTTGGCGCCATTCTCTTCGCCTATCCCCTTTCCGATACGGACCGAGGGAGGTTCGCCAAAAACAGCCCATGGCAGTAGAGGCGCCGTATTTTCCTATTGTCTGGTGATCAGGGCGACGGCATGATGGTTGTTGGGAAGCCTCGGAGCTCTTCCTTCATCCTGTCCCCTCCGTCTACTAGGGTGTCCCTTTGTTTTGATTCTCCGTTTGCCTCCCCCTTTCCTCGAAGGCTTTTCCCTGGGAAATACCGCTATCCCTGCAAGAGCAAAGGGAGGCGCTGGTTGCCAGAGAAAGAAGTGTCTTCAACTAGAGTCTGAGCTCGAGGGAAAGGGGATGCCACGAAGAAGAGGGACAGGGCGCAAAAGAGGCTGGGGGCTTATACTGCGCGTCCCTAATTCCGCGCAGCGCAGTGGAAACCACCACTATTGGCGGTCGCGACGGGAGGACAGGGAGAGAAGAGTATCAGACGCTGCACAGCATGTCAGTGCAGCGCAGCTTCGCGCAAACTCGATGTGCGTTTCCTACACCTACATTCATGACCGCGGTAGTTTTCGTAAGACAATTTCGGGCGCAACGTTACAGCGTCGTTTCCCCATTAGCGCCACCACAACGTGTCAGTGCGCGAGGGGTTGTCGCGGCTCTGCAAGCGCGTGGCAGCACTGGTGCCAGCTAACGGTGGTGGTAATGGAAGCGCCGAGAGCCATAAAGGAGCGTACAAACGTCGCAGTATCGGCGTATGCGTCCAAGCACATGCAGGCCACTTTTTCTATGGCCGTCCTAGTTTAGCCCCATTTCTACGGGCCGCGTACGAGCGAGCTGCCTTAAGCATTCAACCGCACGCCTCGTTGCACAGTATTGCTTGGGTGAAACACAGCGAGTCGCTATCCTCGTTTTCGCGACTCGCTTCCGAGCTTCCCCCGTGCTACGCTTCTCCCCCGGGAAAAGAGAGGAAGCCGTCTTCTGCCAAAGGCGGGCGCGGGACGCTCCCGGCGACTGTGCGTCTGCGTGGCTGCTCTAGCGCCACCCGGTCTGCACACGAACGAGGCGGCGGCGGCGGCGTCTCCACCTCGCCTTGGCGCGGCGTCGCGTCGCGGTTCTCCCGGCCCCGTGAGTTTGCGAGGTTCGAGTGGCCGATGCACTGGGGGACTCGGGGCGTCCCTGCCAAACGAACTCCAAACCCCGTGTCGGCGGGGTGTCCTAGCCCGCGGCTATCCGCGAGGTGATCGCGGACAGTGCAGCCCACTATTGTGGGTGGGGCGTTTCCTCGGTCTTTCCCATAAATAGACCAACCACAACCAAAACCTACCAGCACTTCCCCCTCCCTACTTCAAACGAAACTCGCCCCGTATTCCGCCCCTACCCTTACAAAACATACGCACGACTGGACAAACAATGCTAGCCTGAGGCACGCGCGCTATGTATTCCTATGGCGTGCTCGTGCGGTTCGGTTGGGTCCGAATGTGGCGGCCAACGGAAGAGGCACGCTGCGGCACCGCCAACTTCGATCGGTTGCGATAGAGGGGCGGACGGTGGTTTGAATGCGTTTCGCAAGCGGATATCGACGTGTGCCCATGAAAAACGCCGGGTTTTGAGGGGTACAAACTCAAATGCGTGCAAAGCATCTTGATGCAGATGACGAGCCAATGCGGCAATGTGTAACACTACCGAACAAACAAAAACACCAGCACAATTCCGTACCGTTAGAGTTGACTTTCAGAGTGACAGCACAATTCCGTAACAAGTTGGCTTTCTTCATTGTGTTTTGACTTTAAGCACAGCGCCAAAAGTATCAGCCCACGGACAGAAAGATATAACCCCTACCAGCTTGTTCCTCACTGTAGGTGTTACTTTTATAAAGATATTTGCAAATAAGCAATCACAGAGCTTCGACGTGCCTTAAATGGCTTGATTCATATGCGAAATTCGCTTCTAAACAAGTTACTAATCTGGTAATACAAAAATGGCATGTAAACGCCTTCTGTGTCTTCTTCGAGGTACTTTCAATACAATATACAACAAAAAAATTGAGGAGCCATTCCACTCTGTGAAGGTGGTTGACCAGCGAAGCTGCTGTGATGGTATAAATTATGTTGGCACAGAATTTTGTTGCTATGTAACTATGCATATCATTATGTATGTGTCAGTTATGCGAAATACAAAGAAATGTCAGGTGCGCACTACGTCATACATGCACACAGCTACCGCTGAAGAGCTTTTGCGACGCCGCTCTAAAGGGGCAGGTGCTGTAGACGCAGCTGCGACGTAGCGCCGTTTAGACGCAGCTGGCCGTTAAACAGAGCCTCGACGCAAGCGACGATATGCATTGACCGGGATGCAGTCCAAAGGAGTGCACGAAACAAAACACGTTCGTTTGTAATTAGCGATTGAGCATACTTGCCGGTTAAATTGCTGAATGAAACTTGAGAGGCCTAGAGTTTTATTCTAGCGGACAAAGATTGGAGCTGTCCCTTTTCCTCCCGTAGAAGCACATGTATTCACAGCAGACGGGGATTCCACAATATTTACAACTTCTCTGCGAGCTACATCATTACGAAAACTAAATGAAACATGGCGTAATGCCACAGTCCTCTCAGCGGCTAATTCTTATAAAATTTGTTTCGGGACAGTTTCAATAAAGCAAGAGTTAAGCCATTTTCTGTAACCATACTCCCTCCGTAGATACCCATGTATCGACAGCAGACGGAAATTTTGTAACGTTTACAACTTCACTGTGAGCTAGTTAATTATGACAAGTAAATGAAACTCGGTGTATCGATAGAGTTGTCTTAGCGGCCAATCTCAGCATTATTTTTTCTAACATACCTACCTTAGATTGAGAGCTTTAGAGCATTCACGAGAAAGCTGGCTTTGCCACAAGGCGTCTTCTGTTCGCCGCCACGACTTTTCCGGAAGAAAGCCATAGGCAGCTTGGCGGTGAAACGCGCCTTTTGCAATAAGTTTGCTATTTTGCCGAGCATTGCTTCGATTCTCGTGCCTTCCGGCTACATGAGCAGTTGCTATGCGCAGTGCGTCCCGCCTTACAAAACAGATTGCCTGTGTCGAGAGAGAAAAGGCGTTGCGAAAGAGTGATTGCCATAAAGTTGCGGTCCGTTCTTCCGACTTTCGACATCTCTGCGGAACCGTACGTAGCGCCAGCATTACGACACACTTCGGCCAGCTAAGCAGCACAGTTTGTCTCCTAAGAGTTCTTTGTCGCGCAACGATTTAACACTTTCCTGCTCAACGCCTCTTTAACTTAATCAGCCGATTTGCGCCATTGTGAGCGCAATCACGATGCCAGCATTTCGCTCTCTTGTCAGCCCAGCCCGCTTTATACTAGGCGGCCTCTTACGGTGAGATTCAGCCGTTTACGGCTGAATCTCGCCACAATTTATTATGCTGACACCCTTTGCCTAGCCATCATCTTCAACACTAATTGCTGTTTTGTCGATGTAACTAGATTTCCGTCTCATCAATGTCGTGCTTCCAAGTGGCGACTGCACCGAATTTGGTATTGAATGCATGGATGCACAATAAGCTTATGCTATAGACGTTGCTTGTTCGAGTAAAAGAAAATGTACAGTGAGTGGGAAAATTTTTTTTTTCGACAAGACTACTTGCGCAAGTGCTCCGTTCGGTAAACTTCCCCTAGCGAAATCAACAGAAAATGTCAAGCAAGTATACCTTATCTGGGCGTGTTCGCGTGAATTATGTTATGAAGTGACGCATGCAACAGCTCTACCGAGTAGCCATCGCTGCATTGTACGAGACACGCTGCTGTCACGAACGTCACCCGCACACGTTCTCTACTAGCCATATGCTTCTGGCTACACCCAAGGTTCAAATACTCCTCGTATAGCCTTAAAGCTGGGGAGATGTGTCTGTACGTGTACGTGCTCTCTGAATGTCTTTTCGAATCAGTGTCTATGGCTAACGCCTCACTATCCACGAGGCACTGTTCCTCATTTACAGAGTCTCGTGCGACTTTTCCGATTGTGGCAAGACCTCAGTACATCTCTTCATCTACTGCTCCTCTTTTAATGATCAAATGCAGACTCGGCGTACTGCTTTAAGCTGTCTGGACAACAGAGCATTCGCAGAATAAGTGATATTTGGGTCATGAACTCGACCATTATCCGCACAGAAAGCCACCAGAGAACAGCTGCACTTTTAATAACCGCTGGAATGGACTGGACTGCCTTTGATTGCACGGTGAACACTGTCGTATGTTCGTGTGCATCACTTCTCAATGTTTTCTTTCTCCCTTTTTTTTTCTCCTTTTCTTCCAGCTTCCACTGTAGGGTAGCAAATCAGGCGGAACTTAGTCAGCCTTAATGTCTTTCCTCCTCTCTCTCTCTCTGCCTCCTTTCAACAAAGTCAGCCTCTCCGTTGCTCTTTCCTGTATAGTAGAAGAATGCAAGCGATCGAAGCAAGAAGTCACGTGA
Organism: Dermacentor albipictus; assembly: GCF_038994185.2. Lineage (NCBI taxonomy): Eukaryota > Metazoa > Arthropoda > Arachnida > Ixodida > Ixodidae > Dermacentor > Dermacentor albipictus. Next base: position 61,504,276 of record NC_091823.1, read on the forward strand.
TCTGGTACGTATACGGGGTGATAATTTCTAAGTTTTCCGGAATTTTTAATGATCCCATGTGGCAGGCGCAATCATTTTTGTCCTTGAGCTGAATTATGCGAAGAGGCAGACATTAATTGAAACGCATATTTAACTAAGAGACATTCGCTAATTATTATAAAAATAATTACCTTACGGCCCACACTGCAATTTACGTATTGTAACCCGTGAGTTTCTAGACGTATCCACTTGAAATTAATCTCCGGGATGACGCCAGTTTCAAGATATTCTTACCCGAATTGTAGTAAGAAATACATGGGTGTTCTAGTTACTCGTGTGCTCGAGTGCCTAAACGAGCGTTTCGTTAGAAAGTAAGTGGAACAACAGTGCAATTTAACGCGTGTTTGATGGCGCATTTCTACAAACTGGTGTGATTCTGGAAATTCATTCCGAGTGGATACGCCTTGTAAACACCCCGGCAACAATTCGTAAACTACAATTTGTGCCTAAAGTAAATATTTAAGAGTTAATTAACCGTTTTTATACAGTTGAATATGGTATTTCGATTTCTCTGGCAAGTAAAGTTTGCCTCTGAATAATCTCGTTCAAAAATTAGAATTGTGCTATCTGCAACAGGCTATATTCCAAAATTGTGTAAAACTTAAACATGATCACCCGCATAGTTTGATAATGTTCATCTGATTTCACATGGCACATTACGGTGCTTGACAGTGTTCCTGTCAACGTGTTTGAATTGCGTTTGGTTGGTATGTAGGATTTATTTGCGGAAAAGCGATTACGGGTATGATGCGCCAGCCACAAGGTTGTGTGGGTGAATTGTACGAAATTAGTGGTCTCGTTTTAATTTTATTGGTTTATTCAATTGGGTTCCTATATTTTCATTGTTACGTATTCTGAGGTAACTTTTTTTTTCCTTTGACATCAACTTATGAATACTCGGGGCGTATTTAAAATGGGGATGAGATCCGTAGTGTTTTTTTTTCTTTTTCTTTTCATTCTGCTATAGGTCAATACCCGCCAATGTGCTATATTCTTATGCGGTCAACAACAGCCTCTCATTGGACGGCTGAGAGATTTCAGTGTTTTATTCGCGAACCTCAGCTACACTGTCCATTGCTCGTCGTATGTAATAGCCTCGAGCGCTGTATTTTCTTGCTAGAGCATGAATTATTCTCGCTATCCTCGCGAGAGTGGTTTGAAGAAGAAGAAGAACAAAACTTTATTCGTAGAAAGAACTTCGTTGCCCCTAAAACGGGGTAACGCCGTGTGGTCGGGCCCCTATTCCAATGCACCGCTGGCCCTCGCCATCCTTTCTGCCCTGAGGACGAGCCTGAGCTGATCCCCAAGGGCGGAGCTGGATAGCAATGCCTCCCACCTCGCGCTCGTGTTATTATCTTCTTGTTCTTCTGTGTGAGCTGTGCACTCCCATGTGATGTGGTAGAGCGTTGGTGTGCTCCCACACCACGGGCATATGTCCTTGTATGCTGTTGGGTAGTATATGTGCAATTTATGTAGGTTTATGTATGTGTCTGTTTGGAGCCTGCGTAACGTCGCTGAGTCCATGGCTGAAAGGTACCTATGCGGGGCTGGGTAGATCCTTCTGATTTCCCTGTAGTGTTGCAAGATCGCCTTATAACTTGTTTGAACATTTGAAGAGAAAAATTGGAGCTGCGCATAGGAACCGCTCTTAGTGCGTTACAGCTATACCGTAGTCATGCTTTCGGGCTTGAAGTAAAATACCTGCCCCGCTGGCCCAGTGGCTATGACATTGCACTGCTGAGCTCGAGGTCACAGGTGCGATCCCAGCCGCGGTGGCCGCATTGCGAAAGAGGCGGAATGCAAGAACGCTCGTGTACCGCGCATATTGGGCGCACTTTAAAGTGCTCGAGGCCAAAATTAATCTCAAGCACTACGCTATGGCATGCCGTATAATCAGATGGTGGTTTCGGCACGTAAAACCCCAAGAATTGAATTTTGAAAAGTGAAGCGGAGGTGACGGGAAGGCGGTAATGCTAGATACGTCTCGTAAATTCTTGTGAGCGTGCATGTCTAACTGCACATGAGGCCTCCTTTGTGATAAAGGCTCTGTACGGATCCACCAATGAGTTGGCAAGCAAAGACACCTTCAATAGGAAGTTCTCGCTTAAACCGGTAGGCTATTATGTAAGAATGAGAAAGAAAGAAGGGTACGTTTTCGGCCTTTATTGCTCCAGTAATGAGTTTTCAGCGTTATGGACAGGTCGCCTATCTTTATAACTTGCTCATCGAAAAAAAAATGGAACGATCGATTGCGTTACCACAGTTTGGTATTCTCTCTCATTGTTCTCCCTGCGCTGAAAGCACTTCTCTAACGTGCGTTTTATTTCGGTGCCGTCTGATATAATAAGCGTCCTACCTGGACGCAAACTTTTTTTAGTAACCATAATAATTGAATTGTCTGGCTCCAAAATCGCCCAAAGCTTGCTGGAACCACACTCTCGTAATACACTTTTTTTTTCACCTTACAGGGAATTTCTGTGTGGTATACGATGTCAGCAATCAAACGGGCAGGGTTGGGACGAAGACCTGTTTTCATTATTTCTTCGAGTTTCATACGTTGATGGTCATCGCGATTCCATGGTCTTGTATAATAATAATAATAAAAAAGGACAGGAACACTGAGAGAGCGACAGAGAAATTGGACGTCTTTAAATCGATTCGCGGCGCTCCAACTATTCTTTCGTATGTTCGCGAAAAAGAAAGGATAATAATAACGCCACTCTTGGACACTAGAACCCCGTAAAAAGTAGTGAACAAACGATGTGGAGAAGTTTGCCTTACCAAGGAAGAATGCGTCAGTGGCCCGTTCTTTTCATATGTTTTTTTTTTTATGTATCGCTGTGCAAAGTTATTTCTTCTTCCTTTCTTTTTTTTTCTTATATTTTCTAAATGAATTCTCCTTTTTTTTTGCTTGATATATATTGTGTTGCTCGGTCTTCCCGATATACTAAATTAATTAAATTATGGTGTTTTACGTGCCAAAACCACGATCTACTTATGAGGCACACCATAGTGGGGGGCTGCGGAGATTTGGACAACCTGGGGCTCTTTAACATGCGCCTAAATCTGAGTACACGGGTGTCATTGCATTTGGCCGCCATCGAAATGCGGTCGGCGTGGCCGGTATTTGATCCCGCGACCACGTGCTTAGCAGCGCCACAACACAAAAGCCACTAGGCAACCACGATGTTTCCCGATATATATATCCCTGCCTGCGAAGCCTACTGATAGCTGACCGGCACAAATTTAATATCAGACTGACCGTCATAAAATTATTATAACATACTTGTGCTCTGATGTCGTTCTGTAGAACTTCAGTTTATTGGCATTGCTGAACATGGCAGCAGAACCCCCCCCCCCCCCCACCCGACATCTTTACAGCATAAACTACTACTCAAACATAACTACTTGGCTCCAACGGACAAGGAGTTGCGCAGTGCGATCAATATGTAGTGTACCTGCCGTGCCCAAACCCCTTACACGTAAAACACATGCAACATTTATAGCACTTATTTTTTTTTAAAAATATTATTTGACATATACGAGTTCAAGGTAGCGATGAAAAAAATAAATGTTCGCGATCGATAAATACTTTCAGATCTACGTCCAGCGTAAGAGTTTCTTGCCTGCTCATAAGACCATGCAGTTCATGATCCGCATAAGGATTTCGTGCAAAGAGCCTCACGTGAGCCGAAAATTGAAAGCAGCGTCACGTCCGGTCTTACATGCAAATGCACCAGAATACGTTCACCCTCGAACACCATGAGAAATGAGAGGTCAATGGGACCACTTATGCCTGACGCTAAGACACTCTCGATAAATAATCATGTCAGATAAACGCACAAGGCATGAGCCAGCAGTGAGCAACATTTCACCATCGCAACGCGTACGCTAATGCATATTCATATCGGTTGCTGTAAATCATTACTCAACGTCGTTGCTATGTGATTCGTCAAAGTGATGGCCGCTCGATCATTATCACCGACAGCAATGTGACACACGTGTGTGTTACCACGCACAAGTTTGCACGACTAACGGTGAAACGGTGATTACGTGCAGCTTTACTTGGCGTCTCATCGTGGAGAACACAATTAGCCGCATAGCGAACTAGCCATGGACGTGGTTGATAATTGTGGAGGCTGTTCGACGCTGCGTCACTTTCATTCCGGCTGCAGAGTTCAACTTTAGTCTTTAGATTTGTCCTGTTGCAGTGTCCTGTTGCTCTCCTTTCCTCTTTCCTTTTTGCTCCCCTCCTTCCTATCTTCTATTTCTGTGTTGCTGTCACCTCCCTTCAGAAGAGTAGGCAGGCGTTGTGCCCCTTCCGGTGGCAGTTGCCAGCCTGCTCCTCGCTTTCCCTTTCCTAATACCTGTGTATATGTGTATATGTGTTCAAAACAAATAATAATAATAATTGCACGCCAGAAACTAATTAACATGCGGACGCCTACTGCGAATAAATTTAAATGGGCGTCTGTTGAGGCAAATTCTAGGCGCTTGAGGACGACCGCCAGCGCAGACGTGGCAGCAGCGCAAGAACTTTCTTTTCTCAACACCCCGTAGATTTGCGAAACCAAAGTCAGAACGTAAATTTGTTCGCGGCATTTTAATCTGCGTGACGAAACTTGCAGTGTTCGTGATGAATGTCGGTGGAAACAGAAAGATGGCTGTTTCTCGTGCAGCACAATGCGACGGAAGAGCTTTTCTAATAGTGTCAGGGTGGCTTGTAAAACGACTGAAATAATGTCAAAACTAAAAGGCACTGACCCCACCTTCTGAGCTAGGCACCCTGTATACGCTACTACAATAGGTGCTAGCCAATGGCGTAAAAAAAAAAAAAAACTTGTGTGTGCATCTTGTCTGCGAAGAATCTCGCCACGATCACAGATAACGAACACACCATCAAATTTGGTTAACCTCGCGAACTGTACATTGTTTTACGCATAGCTGGGACAGAGAAAAAAATATCTCCAGAGTTCCCAGTCTTCTGTCTTATTGCAAGGAGGTAGCTTATAACCAAAAGTCCTGTAATTATAGTTATGTAAGGGCTCCTTAAAAAATACAAAAATTTTACATAACTCATATTTTACAAGCACCTGCACTAACTAGGCGGGGACGAACAAAAGTGTATCAAAACAACAACGAAGGTTCTCAATTCAAAGCTTATTCGAAAAAGACACGAAGTACAACACGAAAAAGAAAAGACACGAATAATATATTATCTTCTTGTTTTTCTTTTTTAATAAACTTTTACTTCAGAGTGTGAGCTTGCCTTGTGATCCCCTCTTGTTCGTTTTCATCCGGTTAGCGTTGCTACTTGTCAAATGTGAACTTCCACCAACTCACCCAAGTTTCCCTACCGTTGCTGGCAGGGCTTCTAAGGGAGGTAGCCTTTGTTGAGAAATAGATATTCGTGATACGTTACGAGCCAGCAACTGTGCTCGACTGGAAATTGTGGATGAGATTCATCGTATGCTACAGCCGCGCTGAATGAGCATACAGGGGTAGTATCTGTGACGACTCGTTTCATGTATAGTTCTTTCTGCCTCCCGTCATTCTCGTCATTGCATCGCATCCGACCAATCCACGCTACTGGGGAGATTGTCCACTCGGCGTCTGTTAATAGAATAAAATTAGGGTAAAAGGAATTCCTATCAACATGATGGGCCAGGCCTACGTGCCTATACCACGCTGAGTAATTACTAAAAACCTGCAAAAAAATATCGGACAGGCAAACACCTGGTTCGCTCTTCCGCGCTGTATGACTTGTGTTCAGGACGTACGTGCACGCACGTGCGCAGACGAACACACAACCACGCATGCGCGCGCTCTCGCAAACACTTGTCCGTTGTTTACATTCACGTACACTCTGGCGGTGGCGCACAAAAACATACACGAATCTTAGACACAAATCAGCCGCCATATAATATTTATTCTTGGTTTTTCGCTAATGCAGTTATTTTGCTGCGAAAACTTGCTAAAATAGAACCAGGACTGGTTGAGCTTCATGCATTTCCCTTCCTTCGTGCTATTTATCTTCTACGAAAAGTAATAATCCATTCCCCATTTCGTGAGAATGAACGCGCTGTCAAATGATCGGAAAATCGCCAGACTGTACAAAATAATTGTCCAAGTCGGTAGATATAACATCCATCTAAGCGCAGAGACTCACTTAAAATAAGGAGTAGTCTTTCCAGCCTGCCATAGACGTACTTCAGCAAGTACAGTAAACTCGCAGTTCTACTAACGTCGCTTTAGCGAATATTTCAGAATAACGAGCTTTTAAGAAATCCCAGTCAGCTTTCCTGAGCATTCAATGCAAAAAAGCTTTCAGTTTAACGAATATTTCAGTTGAGTGAACTTGATCAACGGACCCGGGCGCATTTTGAAATCAGTTCAACGAAGTTTTGCGCTCTGCAGCGCTGGCGTAGCCAAAGCCCACCACCCCCAAATCACCCATTCAGCGGTCGCTATGTGCAGTGTGACAGTGAGCTGGTTACCCGGGCTGAACCATCAGATATGAAAATTGTTTCCAGTGTTCGTCCCGAAGAAGAAGAATGCGACGAGGAAGACGCAATGGCAGAGGCAGATTCAAATCCTGTAATTCTAGCCGAGGCTGTAGGACGCCATGGAACGTTGCAAGACCAGAGGAAGTGCCAGAGGAAGTGCACAAAATAATAGATTCTGTGGACAGCTTCGTTACTTCTCGTTAAGAGCACCAGTGCAAATGAAAATTACAGATTTCGTTAAATGAGATATGCAACAACGTAACTGCTACACACTTCGTATACATTGATATACATATCTCCATAAATTAAATTTCACACTTTTGACTCGATGTCTGACGTGCCCTACGCTGCTCCATATTCTATAGTTTAGTGAACTTTCAGTTAAGCGAACTATTTCCTTGGGTCCCTTGAAGTTCACTCAAGTGAGAGTTCACAGTATTTATTTTTCGCTTCTAGGAAATAAACAAGGTAGCATTGAAAGTTACCAAGTATAAGATTTTATGGATAGCTCGTAAAAAAATAATTTATTGACAGTTGGAGCTGATGGCTTCAAGGTCTGTAAAAGTATTTCTCTCGACTACCTACATGCAGCTGCCACAGTTTCTGTAGGTCATGAAAGCAAGCAGCGATAGCTTCGTCCGGGATGCTCTTTAGCACATGATTCACCGCAGTGCGAATTGCGGCCGTAGTTATTTAGCACTTCCCTTTGAGCGGCGATTTCACCCGGGGTAACAGAAAGAAATCGCATGGCGACACGTCCGGTGAATATGGGGAATCTACTAGACTCGAATTATGGTATTTGGCTAGATATTCCTGGACTTATACAGCAGTATGGAGCCTTGCGTTGTCATGCAACAAAAACCACCGTCCATATTGGGCGTGGCCGAATCGCTAGGTGCAAACCTTTCAGCACGTCAGTGTAGACATTTTGGCTTATATTGTTTGTCTTTCTGGTATTTTCATGGCGTACAAAGCCTCTATCAATAAAAAATGCGATCAATATTGTTTTTGTTTTCGGTGGTTGTCGCTTTTCTTTCATATAAAGAATTCGATCGTCACTTCACCATTCGGCACTTGGCTCCTGCAATAATGCTTGACACAAATGTGGGATCACATCTGGCTCTTTCGAAAAAATTCAGCAGTAATTGTTCCTCCGGTTTCTTTCTGTTCGTATGTCACTGTGAGGGACGCTTTCTGCACTCCGTAATAGGTATTCTGTAGGAGTAAGGGAGGTATTCCGTAAAAGTCCACCTAGTGGACATGCCCATTTCGTCTGCTGCTGAAGTGCTGATTGGCTGTGGCGCCTTGCTGCTGCGGACACGCAGCCCAGCCCAGCCACTCAGAACTTCAGCAGCAGACCTCCAGCAATCAGCAAACAGAACTTAAACAATCAGAATTTCAGCAGCAGACGAAATGGACATGTCCACGAGGGGGACTCTTTAATACCTCCCCTGGTCACAGACATTCCTGTTCAATTTCGATCTTCTGATATTATATGCACAGTAACGTGGCCATTTTCTTGCTGTAAGCACCTTCACATGTCACACATATGCAGCTGTATGTTACATGAATGGGCGGCCGACTCTGGGATCATTTATAGCACCGGATCTGTGCCCTCCCGAAAGCTTTGGTATCATTCATAGGCACGGCTTCGCAGTGATGCTTCACGGTGATGCCTCATCACCATATAATTGCTGAATCATGCTCCATGTCCCACCACAAGAATTTCCCAGACCAAAGCAGAAGTTAATGTTAACGCTCTGCTCGGTATTTGCGTCCATCATGTCAAATATTATAAGGCCTTACTAAATACGTCAACCAGCCGAACAATACTGAACGCAGCTCTGCAGAATAGCGAGTTTACGTAAAAACCCCTCCAAGAAAATATCTACGCTGAGAACTACAGCGTGATCAAATAACACCCATTTCTTCAGTTAGAATATCATAGCGAGGAAATAAACTTTATTTCGGAGACCAAGCTGTTGATGGCCGAAAGTGGGCGGCCACCCTATTCCAGGTAGCCGTGACTCTGTGCTGAAAGCCTGGACCTGTTCACCAGCCGTAGCTGGTCCTCAGGTCCTCAGCTGGGCCTCCCACCGGCCTTTTGTTTGCCTGGACCGGCATCGTCCGCAGGTTATTTTTGCATTACCAGACCATGTGGTAAAGGGTGTTTGGCACATTGCAGAATTGTAGTCTCTTGTATGTTGAGGGATACATGGCGTGCAGTATCCCATGGCGTGCAGTTAATTGCCCATCTGAAGTCAGCTTAGTTTGATGGCTTCTTCTTTGTTAAGCTCGCAGTGTGGTGGTGGTAGATATTCCCTGATGTTCTTGTAATGTTCTAGAATGTTGTACCATTTTCTTTGTATCCTTTCATCCTGGTATGACGGTAAACGATGTGCTGGTGGGATTGCCCGGCGTGCATGTTCCCGGGCGGCGGCGTGAGCCGCTTGGATTACCACCAAGGATTCGTGTCACGGGGTCCAGACAATGTACGTTTCAGGGGTGTCATCGTTCGTGATGGTGTTGAGTGCAGTCTTGCTAATTCTTCCTGCCCGAAAATGGGCAGGTAGAATATCATAGAGTTTGGGGTAGAATATCATAAAAAGCAAAAATAAAAGCTATAGTCCTAGAACTTTTCTGAGCAAGGGTATGTTCAAGCAATTGTTACCCCAGTTTTAAGCAGTGATGTTGAAAAGAATACAAGACGAAAATGCGCCCTTAGCGCTCCGTATACTCGTACAAGAGATAATTTTCGATTGATTGATTGATTGATTGATTGATTGATTGATTGATTGATTGATTGATTGATTGATTGATTGATTGATTGATTGATTGATTGATTGATTGATTGATTGATTGATTGATTGATTGATTGAACGCGTTTTTATACAAAGTTGTACACTACTTTTTTTATTGACCAAGCCACTTCGGGTTATTTTGTTATTAGGACTTCTGTTCCTGTCCCCCATCAACTTTCACGCCAGTAATATTTTACTGTCTAAGCACACACAAGATCAGAATAAGCTTTGCTACCACAGCGTAGATTATGCTGTTATAATTATCAACAACAGTTTCAGCTTTAACATATTCTGTTACCAGCTTTAACTCTATTGTATATCCCGTGAAACAATCTATGCACAGAATTTAGGTCAGTCTATTTAAAAAAATGACTTTCAATACATCTTATGTCCAGTAATACGTTAGGCACTATCGTAATAAGCGTTAATGAGGCTCTCTGCGTGCAACGGTGCTAAGAAGGCGTGACAGAAATAATGTTCCTGTCATCTCGCCTTATTCGCACAATTTAGCGGCTCAAAGTCGGCATTAGGTAATGTGTCAACTCTCATTTACCAAATAATAATCTGGAAAGCTAGATGTCTCGAAACTACGAAAGTGCGTCGAAATTAAGCTCCACAAGTTAAGTAATGTCGTGAACTGCTGCTCTGCTTCATGTTCTCTACTGGGTGACGAGAATCCTGCGTGTTGGCAGAATAATCCGCAGATCCGAGGCAATATGGTTAGCATATTCCTGAAGAGCACCGACTAGTTTCACTTACCCAGCCTTTGCTAATTGCGCTGTGCTCTAGTTAGCGGAAATAATTTGGTTGACATGGTAGCTACTTCTTTCATGAGCTACAAACTTCGTTCTGAAGTGTTGTAATGCCAATTAATTTTTTGTTCTTGGTTCTTGGGGCTGTCTTTTAAAGTTTCTTTCAGGCAAATGTTTTCCTGGCATTGTTATTCGAATCATGTCTTTCATTCGCGCATTAAGCAGCACTCAAACAAAGATGTTTTTTTTTGCTACCACTATTAATTGCTTTTGTATCAGAGCGGACCTTCTACTTGTCCTAACACAAAAGCTTGTCCTTCTTTCATATTTCTAATCAAGTGTTTCACTCGCACATACCCATAGCTTGCTGCTTCTTGACGTTTAATAGCGCAAGATCCATGATAAAATATTTTTAAAAAACGCTTGTCGATGTACTCTGTCTGGGTGTATTTGTTACAGTTCCTCACCCGGCGCGAAGGCTGAGTGACCATGACGTTGTTCTACTAAGCACGAGGTCATTGGTTCGACTCCCAGTCATGGTGGCTGTGTCTTGATGAAGGCGAAATGGGAAAAAACACGTGCATCTGGCTTTGGGTGCCTGTGCGCATAAAACTCCTAGGTATGTCGAAATGTATTCCGAGGCATTCCCTGAGGCGTCTCTTATAGCCCAGCAACTTAGCTCTTACTGTTTCTAAATGTTACCATGATCACAACCTCCGACAAGTTATACCTTCATGTTGTAAATTAAATATTTACGTGGCTCTGAGGGAAATACGACATGCCAGAAAGCTAGCCATCAAAAATTCCCACAAACCACGTTTAGTTTATGATCGCAGGTAGGTTTAATGCTAAATGTGGCCCAACTGGTCAGCTTAGAAGCAGTACACCTGTGGCGACTCCATCTCACCTATAGTGGAGCATTCACGTGACGTCACGTACATCATATTCTTGTTTTGTTAGCAACTTACACTGTGCTTCTGGAGATAAGCGAACTAAGATAACGCATAGCTCTTTACTCTGCTTGGCGTACAACAATATGGTGGCCTTGATGACGCCAGTATGTACATGCGGCTATTTGCTAAATATATTTTCTGTTTGTCTGTTTTCGTTGCAGAGCGTCTTGCAAATATAATTTTAAGCTCCAAATGCCAAGCTCAAAATAAATAAAGAAGCAACCGTATATATATTAAAGCATTCATCGCCAACTTGCAGCCATATGCGAAAAGACTTTACGCCAACGAACAGGTGCCACCGAATTGTCCAATTCTCGACGGTTCGGTGTACAGCACTTCCATCTCCCTCTTGGGTGGATCCTCACAAATTTATTCCGTGAAAGGTTACGGAAAGCGCACAAGCCGTAAACGGAGATTCAGCGGCAGGAAATAGAGCCCGTGAATGGGCTAGAACGAATCACTCCCGACGTGGAATTGTAAGGCACAGTCCCCTATCAATTTACGGCTGTTTTCGCCGAACCCAAGTGCGGAGACGTAATCGCGTAGCACGAAATTCGCGTCGCCACTGGCGGGCGCCAACGTCGACATCAACGCGCAGAACAATGTTGTTACCTTCCAGGATACTTACGGGAAGCATCCCCCTACGGAGAGACAGCCAACGCACCGACCTGGCAAGGGTACGCACAGGAGCAGGAAGTGAGCATTCTACGTGCTTAGCGCTGAGTAAAGAAATAAAACGGGAAAGAAAAAGGGGCAATGTTTTATCCCTCCCAAAGCCATCGCACACCTGCGAATTTTCCGACACTAGTCACATCCTTCTGCGTCTTGCGTGTTTTTCTGTATTCCTTTATCTTTCTTCCATTCACGAGAGATGTGGAAGCAGACGACGAACAAAGTGAAAACGAAGCAAAAGCGAGGGACGCCCTGTATTCGGAGGATATGCGACGGAGGCATTACTCGCTACTTTTGTGAATGTTTTATGCGCCGAGGAACGCCGCTCCGCCGAGCGAGCAAAAAAGCCCGTGGGCGCGCTCGCGCGCGTCCATCGCAACGCGAAGCGAGAATGGAAAGTTTGACCGTGCGGCAAGCGTGAATCCAATCTGCATAAAAGAAAGCCTGCAGCCGGCAGGGTCCACGGCCTCCCCGCGGGTCGCGGTCATGCGGGTGCCATGTTGACTCTTTTGTGAATGTACCAACGTGGACACGCAGAGGAGGGTGTGTTAGCGTATTGCCTTCCACTGCTTCTGGATAGCGTAGTTCTCGCGTAAAACAGATTTGTATAGTATTGCCTGTAATTTATGTATGAGCACAAATTTTCCTTTGGCACCTCATTTTCCCGGAAGTGGATGCACTGGGAAGCATTACCTTACGCGTCTCGATAAAGGCTTCTAGCCTGTTTATATATTAATGAAAACATGGCTCATTTTGCTGTTAGTTTCCTGCAACTGTTAACTATACAAACTGCTTTTGGGTGGGTGACGAATGAATGTTATCGTCAAATACTTAGCTTGTTACATCGTCTTTTGGCATTTTCTGGTTTGGTACAATAGGATATCATTTGGCACCCTCGCACCAGTAATTTCCCTATAAATATAGAGGTCTGCTCTGCAATGACAAGGATATTTATATCATTTGTATTAGTAGCTTGGTGACTTGCGAGTGTCGTTCACAGAAAAGGCGACGAGTAAGTGATGTATCCTAAGCGCCAAGGAAGAAAAGGCTGTCTTAGAAACATTGAAACGTAAGCGAGGGAAAGAGGGAGGGAGGAGAGGGAGGTTATGGCGCTGTGCTCGAGGCCATGAAAAGGGTATACAAAAAAAGGGGGATTAGTTGTCTCGCAAGCAGTAATACTCGTATAAAAATAAATAATTTCTATGTCAGTCGTCACTCATTGTAAACAGGCCCCTTCAGATATTCGATTGAAGGCGGGAACGCACAATGGTGCAGAACGGCAATATTTGTGCTTACACTTACATTAGAGTGAGTTAACTTATTTCACACCCATTCTTCGTTGGCAACGGTTTGGCATGAAATGCAAAGAAGAATGAAAGAAAGAAAGCCGCTTCGCAAAAAGCGCCTTCTCAACGCTCGCACAACGATCCACCATCGTTTTCTTTATTACTATTTCCCGAGAGTTACTATTTCCCGAGAGCACTTCACCTCTTCTTTTTTCATCTGTTGCATCTTTGAGGAGGCGAACAATGATAAACCCAGACAAAGCCATAAGTCCCGCTCTTCATCTCATCCGACGAAGGAATACCGGCTCACGCACGCACCTGCATTCGACAGCCCAAATGCTCTTGGCAGACCTTCCCTCTACGCGGGCCACCCCCGGGCCTTTTACTGCGAGCTTTGCCCCGGCCGGCTCGCTCGCTGCCTCTCTCAATCGACGTACGTGCCTATCCAGTTGCCAGGAAACGCGTCGCCGCGCAAAGCTAACAAAACAGACCGAAGCACAAAAGCAAACAGGGACAAGTAAAAAGAACGAAAAAGGATAAAAAAAAATAAAGGCTCGACGGGCAGCGCCGCTGCACGTCGAACGTTGCCGGCGTCGTCGGACAACGCGCGCGCACGCTCTCGGTGGCGTCGTCACAGTGGCGTCGACGGAAGCGAAGACTAACAGAGGATCCGGCGTGAGAGCCAGCAGGGGGTGGAGGCGAGGCTCGGCGTAACGATCACAAGCAACGCCGCAGAGCTAGCCGAGGCGGCCCGTGTCGTGTATAGTGGCACGGGCGCACTGCACTAGCTGCCACCCGAAGCGGGCTTTTCCTTTTCTTTTCTTTCCCACGGTGGGTGACGCGCATATGAGGCGAAAGTGCGACTCGCGAAATTAAATTGGCGTCGTTGGCGACGTCGCTAGCGTTCTCGAGCTCGTTCGCTTCTCACTGCCGCTCGCTGCGTCCGCGTCGTCAAATGGTCGCTTCACGATGCTTGCGAGCCGGAATTAGCGAATGCTGAGCTCGCCCGCACGAGCCTCTCCGCGGGTATGCATCTCTCGGTTCATCTTTTCTTTCTTTTTCCTTCTTTTCTCGTTTTTTTTTCGTACTCCTCACTAACTGCGAAAACATGTAGTTCGTGCCTGATGCGACGTTGAATGAATAATGGATGTCTTTTTCTACTCTTCTTTCCTTGTTATTTCGCATACCACCCGCTTCACTGAGTCGCTCGTGGTCGACTTGTTTCGCAAGAAGCCGAAAACCGGAGGAGTTGCGGACGTACTCGTTTTGGAGTTGATTTCGAAAGACCTGATAACGGGCTCTGGGTTTTGTGTATTTGGTTTTGGGGCTCCTATATCACTATGCTATATAGAATACTTTAGACTGTTTAGCTGGTATCGGGTTCTCCGGATGTCCCGAAAGATCTAAATTATAAACTTTGGTTTAGGAGAATTTTGCTACCGGTAGAATTGAAAGGCCCGAAAAAAAAATGATTCTTTGAGATATTGTTAGGATAATGTAACAAAAGAACTGTATCTGACGCAACCTCTTTGGTAGAGGGCTTTTACCTTTTTCTTTGCCGTTTTGGTTTCACACGACTTCCTTTTTAACGCTACATTCGTGCAGCGAGTTGTCCAGTAAATTTACAAGCTAACAGTGCCGAAGCAGCCTGCATTTAAGTTACTTCATGGGCTCGATTTGATTTTTTTTTTTTGCAGGGTGAAGGCTCAATTGCTCAGCACTCCCTCGTCAAGCAAACACCTGCGGACATACTGAAGCTTGTACAAGGCAAATATTGCTGAACTGAAGCTGCAGGTTCAATACCCGCCAGGCGCGCGTCCACATTTCGATAGAGCGGAAATGCGAAGAATGCTCGTGTACTTAGATCTAGGTGCAGGTTAAAGAACCCCAGGCGGTCATAATTAATCGAGAGGCTCCTAGTATGGCGCGCCTCACAATCAGGTCGGGGTTATGCACATAAAATACCGGAATTTCTTTTTACATATTCATGAGAAATTTGTATCCACAACCTCGCGACAGTTAAATATTGGGGTTATTTTCCAAATGAAGCAAAGAGAATAGTATGTTCAAAGATTGAAGAAAACCGCGAAGTCGAATTTCTAAGTGTTAGATCCCCCTTAAACTAGAGTGGTCATTTTTTGCTGGTATTTATTTTTTTCTGTAAAAGAAGTTCGTGTGTACTTGAGCTCGCACTATTCATGCATTGTCAAATCGAATACTTGTTTCCATATTGAGTGATATCATAGTCAAGCACATTTTGGTTCCCAGGACACGATGTAGCAACTTTAGCGCCTTTTAGAAAGATATCTGAACGGCTACTATATTTTGATTGTTGCGGCTATTTTCCTGTCTTTTTTTTTTTCGGAATAAACCTGCTTTTATTAGCAAACATTGCATGTGCCAACGCAAGAGTTTAAGGCATCTTTACATCGGTTTTTGTACTACACTGCACCTAATACGTATACAAAAAAATATGGAATTACTTTATTTAAAATGTAGTCTATTCACAATATCGTTATATTGTCCAGTTACGTCTACACAACATAAAGTTTACAGCCATTTTCGTGAAACCAATGCGGGTGAATAAAAGCAATGTATATTTGACATAGAATTACCTTTGCGTCGTGATTCAGTTACCCCGTTTACCACTTACAGCATTCTCGGAGTCTAACATAAGTCAAGTGGCATGTCATGAATGAAATTGTTTCCTGCGGGTGAAGTTTCAAAGCAACACAGAAAAGTTTTGAAGTTCTAAGCGTTGCAGCAATCACGCTCTAGTCGCTAGTGATAAATCGTGCAGAAATGTCCGTGTTCAGTGAACTTAATATGCAGTGAAAAAAAATTACATGGTTACTTCTCGCTGAATGTGTTTAGTAATTATATATTCAAGCGATGTATTCAAGTACACATGCACACACAAGTAAATCTTGCTTTTCTTCCTCACTGCGCTCTTATCCGCACATCGTTTGCTCGTTAGAGATGGTTTTGCCTCACGTAGCTTCGTTTGTAGGTGAAGCATGCTTTACAGGAGGACACTTGCAGAACTTTGCGATCGAACTTTGCTGCCTCTTGACAAACAAGAAAAAAGAAAAGCTTAAATGCACAAACGCAATGAATGTGAAACCGAATAACCAGCGACGATAAAAAAGAGAGAACTAGGGAGGATGGCTGTTGCGACATACAAGTAGAAATGTTGAAAGAGCCATCAATGGCAGAACGCGTAGCCTCAGATATGTGTCGGTGACCTCAAAAAGTTCTATACCGTAAGAATTGTCATACCTGCAACTGAGTGTAGTGATCAAGGTAATAATAACGCTTTACAAACCATCGACATACAAACAGTGCAAACCTGCCACAGAAACTGTCGTTGCCGGAAGTAATTTAAGAGCACTTGGCAACATATAAACGTAAACATAAACATAAACCCTGTGCAGCTTCAAAAGCTAGTGGTCAGTGGTGTCTATAGGACATTGACACAATAACACGACTATAGCAGTTTGTGAAATATATCGGTTAATTTTCAGCGCAGACCGTTCACTAAATGTATTGTGACAGCAACGCAAACGAAATTTATCGTTTATACGAACGGGCTCGGTAACTACAAAAGAAAGAAGGGAAAGAGCGACAAAAGAAAGCTACTACCCAGAAAACTTACTCACACTAGCAATGATGTGCAGCCTACCATGAAACAGTGCATGAATAGTACGCGTCGGCTATTCTACAAGCTCAATGAATAAATTTGTCATGAATGTTCAAAAGTCCAATATTCAACATATGGCTCCCATTAGTTGCTGCAGTTGATGAGTTCTTTGAATTCGGACGTACGCTTCCTGTCAAATGCCGGAAGTCGAAGCAAATCGATAAAACTGGAATTGATTGTTTTGAAACAAGGAAACTTGCGAGAACCATAGTAAATTTAGTGCAGCATAGAACGCGTTGAAATGACCATGCAAACGAAAAGCAATATATGGGGTAACAAACTACGTAATAAAGTGTGTTTGTCATCGGGATTTACTTATATCCTTAGTACGCGTGTAATAACCAGGCCTTGATAAAATTATTTTCCCTGATACCTTCCCTTTAAGTAGAACGAATGAAGTCAACCCGAACCGCTTCAATGAATAAGATCTAATTAATAGTGTACTTCTCTTTCATAAGTGTAGTATCTAACAGATTCATTGTTTGCAAACTGTCGTGAATGTAATGCGTTTATGGTAATAATTATTGAAGCTTGCCATTGTAAACGGAGCTTAAACTGAAAAAGTCTATGGGTGACATAAGTTACTTCAGACTTTCTGAATGACCACGTGAAAAAAAAAAAGAAAGATAGAGAAAATGCGCATATATGCATGACAGCGCTGCTGCACTACAGGCTGTTGCTGCGAAACGTTACGCAGCAAACATACACCAAAAGAAAATGACTGAACAAATTACACTAATACAATATGCTCGGTTCATTAATACGCCACAGCGTGAACGTTGCGCCTGCTTAGATAAATCGAGCCACCACGAGCCAGTGATTAGGTTAAACGGTGCTGATCAATCGACGCGCCATGACTTCCATACGACCGTAGTTTCACGATGCAGAACAGCCGACGACTGTTGGACGACATATGCGGAAGTCTATGATCGGAAAAATACGCATAAATGGGGGGAAAGAATTGACAAACTTGAAGGCCCTGTAGAAACGCAGCCTCGTGCGACGACGTCGCCAAAGCACGAGCCATCCGACCGGCACTGCGTGTCGGCTGCCACCGCGTGGCGCCTTCTGGGACGAACTCCGTGCGGAGACCCATCTGCCTCTCGCTGATCGTGCGATCGGGTTGACTAGAGGCTTCGTGTCTAGTTTGAGGCTCAAACGAACGCTACATGCAAGCACCCCCAAGCAACAATCAGACTCGGAATGATGGCAGGAACGCCGTGCACAGCCGAGGCTCACCGGTCTGTCCCTTGCCGAGCGTTTTCTCTAGCCGGTAGGGTCCGACGTACTGGAAGTGGTGCGAGTCGACCGCTGCCGAGCCTGGCTGCGGCTGAGCGGCTCCTGCGGGCTCTCGGTTGGAACCCGTCGACATGGCACATGCCCCGGAGTATCCGGCCGCCGGCTCGGAGCACGCGGGCAGCACCACGGAGCGGGGCCGCGCGTAGCCGGCCGCTCGCCGGGGCCTGCTGCACGCTATAGGCTGCTCGAGCGTATCCCCCGGCGCGCAAGGGAGCCTCCTTGGGCCGCCGCCATGTTGGCCTGCCGTTTTGCCTGCTGCGGCCGCCGGGCACTGCGGCGCGCGCGCGAGCTAAGGGAGAGAGGGGACACCCCTATTGATCCGCAACGCCCCGATGTGCACGAGGGGAAGTGGTGGGGGGAGTGTGGCACGACGGCGCTCTCTGTCGCCGCGAGCATGCGCACTGCGTGCTCCCGGCGATGGCGGCGACTCGCGGCGGCCGTTCGACGCAACGTCGCGATCCCCGCTGCCTCCCATCGGTATGTGGCAACGGGCTGCCTTCGCTACCGCAGCAAGGCGCTGGGGTTCAAGGGCGTGTGTCCGAGACTTCCCCACCTTCACCAGTCGCCTCCTTTGCCCTCGGCGAGTTTCTCTGCTGATGCGGACAGAAAGATCCCCCGCAGCCGAAAGGAGCACGTGTTACGCCTAAGGTGTCATCAGCTGAGGATATACATGTGCACCCTACTCTTCACTTCATTCAATTTGGGAAGTCTGAATTTGGCACCTAATGTGGCCTCCAAGCGAAGGTCACGGATTGTCTCCGAGCCTTACGTCGCTGCTCTTTCAGTGCAACCTTTATTTAAATCCGCACTTAGGATCGATTGTGTCCATCAAGCACGTACCATGCTTTTTTTCGTGTGGTTCTCCTCTTGTTAACAGCAGCAATCACACCTGGTATCTTGCAGGCTGCATTTTGTCAGATGCCGGATGCCTTTAGGTCCGCTTGCGTACTTTGCATTTTTCCTGTGCTGTGTTGTAGCTACCTGTGCATGCCAGGCGGCCAAATAGAGAACAAACATCCAGTTTCGTGGGAAGAGTAGGTTTCGATGTGGTGGTGAGGTACCGTAGTCTGCGTCGAAAGATATACAAAACATTCCCCTGTAATAACTTCAATGTACCTCAAGAAACCGTTTCCTCAAGCGATCACTCATTCAAGTGACGCACAGAGACGCTTGTTTGCTATCGCTGCGATATAGCACTTATTTGTTGCGCTCAATAGCACGTGCAAGCGATGTTTTATTATCCCATGCAACGATGCAAAGTCCGCTGCAACGCGATTAAGAAACGATTTACATGTTTTGGGTTCCGCAGCACCGCCAAGAAATAATAAGTGAGATAATTATTGCTGGTTACTGCGCCGTTGCAACATTATAAATATATTACTCCCTGTCAAATTATTCTTAGCGAAAACACTACGGAAGCTCTATATCAACTGAAACATCCTACCGCCCAGGCCTACCACTTCGAGAGCAGCGAGGATAGCTTCATGTGTGATGTTGTAAAACGCCCCCTCTGACGTCGAGGAATAAAAAGCGCGAAGACGTGTACATACTTTTTGGTGCTAAGTTTAGGTGACAGATGGTCGACGAAATTGTCAGTCGATGAGCGGCCACGCCTGAAGCCTGTCGTTGCATCTGGGAAGGCAGGGCTGTACTCTAACACCATGCGTAACCTTTCGTTCCGAAGCCTCTTCAGTTCCAAAACAATTGGCTCAATGCAGGCCATCTGAGCGTTGCATGTAGAAATCAATCAATCAATCAATCAACCAATCAATCAATCACTTATTTCAGTATCAAAGACACTTGGTGGGTACAGACAAAAAGCCATTCATCAGGCTTGACGAGGTCTGCACCCCCGAATACTGGCAGACAAGGCTCATTACAATTACAGCACGCCAACATAAATAAACCGTACAGCGAACAGAAGTCAGGTGTATATATTTTTTGTTACGGTCTTAAATCAGCTGCTATTGTCATAAATGCTAGTAAAAGACTATGAAATGAAGTGACCTGCCAGCGTTGCGGTGAAAATCTTGACACCGACGATTGTGATGCGCCCTCCTTGAAGTGTCCTAACTGTCCTGGTTCACACGAAGTCACTTCGAATGGTTGCCCGAGGATGCAACAGGAAGCTCGTATTGCACATCAAATGGCAAGGGACAAACCTTGACGAATAAAGGCTGCTCAATCTGTAAGACTCCACTGCTCTACTGTAGCCGCTTGTCCCAGATTATCCCATAATGTAAATACTTTTCTTGGCACCTGTGCTGCTCATGCAACAGAAGCTTCTTCACGCCTTTTTCACAAGTTTAACTTTTTTTCATAACTAAGGACCGCTGCCAAGATCTAAATCCTGGTGACTGCTTCATGGCATAATTCCTAATGTTGATCAACATAATGATAAACTTGCCCTCACCGTTGTGCATCCCTCTTCCATGTCAACATCATCCCACATAACACCTTTATGTCCACGTTTCCTCTTTCTTTGTGGAGAGTAGCAAGCTAGAGCGCGCTAGCTCAGGCCTCCCTCTCTGCCTTCGATCAAGTCAATTCCCTCTCTCAGGCGAAATTCCAGGCGAACAAAAATCATCGTCTCCATCACTGTGCCCAAAGAGTTCGCCAATACGACTGGGTGGCACAATGAAAACTACAAAAGAGTCTTGCCAGCCTTAAGTAGCAAAACTAAGCAACTAGTTTACAAGCCTCTCACTTGACAAAATCGATGGCAGCAGAACGTACAGCGCTTCGTGTCACACTGTGTTTTATTGTTGTAAACAGCAACACAATGGTTGATTTCGAGCGACTCTATGGCGGCACTGCAGTATTCACTGCCACTCTTGCGGTGTGGTGCACCTGAACGACTGTTGTTTGCCATTACAGAGGCCAAGCACCACTTTACTGAGAACGGACACCAAGACATTTTTCAGTGGCTAGTGTGGATGGAAATTTACCGTAAATTTTTAGCGGGAGTAGTTTTATTTCTTTTTCTTTGCCGCAAATGATGTACAGTGTTAGAAAAATTGAAACTCAATTAAATATAGCTCATATTTATTAATAAACAATGAAACAGTTAACCAAAAACTACAATACAGACTTAATATGAAATCTGTGCGCAGCTGTATATGTGTTTTCATTTGGCGATATATTAGCTGACGTGGACAGTCTATCTCATGCGACACGGCACGTTGCAGTGTGGCGCGACTACCTCGCTAATCGTGAGATCGTGAGAGGAAGCTCGTGTGTGACGCGTGGGCGCAATTCCAAACAACCACCGAAGACAACCTCCGCTCATGCAGCGCTTTGTTTCCACACAGAGAACGCGCGCTCCCCTGGCGCCACCTCGTAGCCACCGTCGCCGCAAAGCCCTTCGTGCGTGGCACTGCGCTTTGCTTCTCACGCTTGCGCCATGCCCTCCTCCTCCGCTTTCCTCCGCGCGCTCTTTTCGCTCTCAGTTACTGCGCTGCACTTTACCCCAACCTTTCCTTCCTATCATCAAGAATCTCCTTCTCTCACGGCCTTTTCAATCCCCCGCTGCACTCCGCATTCGCTCTCATCTTTCTCTGTGTTCGTTCGCTCAGTTACGGAGAAGGACGCCAATGCCGACGTTCGCCGCAGGAACGGGCACCTAAAGACCCCCCTACAATCAGCGTTTTTACCGGCGTTTTCTGACGTTGCATCTCTCGGCGTCGTCGCATGAAGGCCGCCAGAGAGAGCGTCCAGCCACACGAGCGGCACGTGGACCAGCGCTGATTGGTCTGCGCTCATCGAGCTGCTTCCGGCGACGGCGGCGGTGGCGGCGGCGGCGGCGAGATCTGGGGTGTGTTCCAATTATGGCCAGCGTCGGAGACAGTCTACGTAAACAGTTAATGAGACGGCCGAGACACCTTCGAGGCCAAGTAATGGAATGCGTTTAGAGCCATCTGGAAGACTTATGGAAGACGCCTCTGCGACGTGACGCCACCTCGCGGCGACAAGGATAAGTTGAGCAAAGCACACATTATTTCTGTATTTTAAGTATTTGCGCCTGCGAACCTATGAAAAACAAGATGTGATTTAGAATAAGGGCGCAGGAAAGCCTTACTGCGTTTCCTTGTACGCACTTTCCTGTCGCGTTACCAAGCGTCCTGTTCAACCGCCATCTTTTTTGGACAGTAAAGTAGCCAGCATTGTTGTTGACTTCGATGCTGTCTTTGTTAAGCTATCTACTTTGACGTCTTCGTGAGAACTTGAACGAGGCTTAAGATGGCTGCTGCCCTCTTAGCCGCCTACTTTGCCTCCTACAGCGAGTATTGAAACACAGTCCAGATATCTCTTGCGCGCGCCACCCTCAGCGTCGACGCGGAGAGACGCCGGGTGACGAAATGCCGGGAAAATGCTAAATGCGGGGCGGCTTTAAAAGCTGTGCCCTAAATATAATTATCCTTAAATACGTGAGATGACCGCATTGTGAACTCGAAGACAACGGAACGAATGCCTCGTTCTGTTCTACGAAAGATTGCTGATTTGATAAATGCGGGAAAGGTCACTCAGTATCGGAGCCATTCTCGCTGGACGCAGTTGCATTAAATAGGCTGCGGCTGCTTCTGCAATCAAATTTGATTATACGTAGACGACTTTTTGAACACGTTTACTTGTGAGTTCATTGCGAAGCTTCTTATGAACGTTCTCAGACAAAGACCAGTTTCGTTCACAACTGGCAGATGACGAATGCATCTGCAGCAGCCAAGAAGCTATAGGTGTCATCGTCTCATTAGTGCAAAGGCTTTGCCACCAGGTTAGCAGTTTCAGGTGCTTCGCAGAGTCACAGAGGCCAATCCTGGACCATAGCCCAGAGGATGTCCTGTATTCCGCTATGTTTCAAGCCTACATTACATCTTCAAAACGAAGCTGAAAGTATACAATGCGGACACTTGAAAGCTGCTGTCGTTTTCTTGTCGTCGTCATTGCTTCTAGAATCATACGCTGCATAGCAGATAATGGCAAGTATTACTTGAAGAGGAAATATTAATAGTTGTTTTTCTTCAATTTCTCTATGCCGAAAGAAAAGAAGAGAACCTCTTCCCCCCTCTACCCAGGCTTTTTTGCCGGCCCTTGCATATCTAATGGTTGCCTAGTCACTGTGCCATTATAGGAAATGAACGTTCAGATGAGGCTACTCATTTAGCCCATGCTCAGGACACCATCTATCAGTTCCCCTTTTTGGTACCGACACTGCAAGAAAGCTCCGCACATTTTCATACCAATTCACCACATCTGATAGGAATGAACTGCCCTTCAGGAATGCCCGGCTACTTTCCTGGATCCTGCCTTAAGCATTCGGTTTACATCAAGATTGCCCTGAAGAGATGCGACCTTGTAGCGTGTTAGCTCTATATGAATGGGCGCGGCCTTCACCAATGCCTACGCGTTCCGCATAGGGATCCGCCAGCCTATGTGAATTTCCTGTATATACACATATATATATATATATATATATATATATATATATATATATATATATATATATATATATATATATATATATATATATATATATATATATATATATATATATATATATACATACATACATACATACATACATACATACATACATACATACATACATACATACATACATACATACAATATTTGAACCATTATACCTGCGTTTGTCTGTGATATGTTAGATGTACTAAATATTATACGGCGTATTTAGCGCAGAAAATAATTTAAGCCTGAACGACGTCGAAAATTGAGAAGAACCTCTATTCTTAAGTCGTTTCAATAAACATAAGATTTATAAAATAAATAATCATTAGTCTACTGTAGGTAATGCCTTATCGGTAATGCAAGAAAGCGGTAATGCATCGTCACTGTCTGTACGTTGCTATGTTAGGGTCTGACAAGAAACGCTTGGAGGATAATGCAAACAAAAAGAGTGCATAGACATCGGCGGAATAAATATGCGACAGCTCTGTTTATTCATAACAGACAAAACTTACCTGCTTTGCGCGTTATACAGAAAAATGTTTTACTGTATTCTGTTGCTTTATTACGAGACCTGCAGACTTGACTACCGTCCTTAGTTCCCAAGCATACGTATTTGTTTTTAGTTTTTACAATCTACATTAAAAAGCTGCACTTTATTAACGAATACTGTGCGGCTTTAAATATAAACAGTGAAGAAAATATTTTGCATGTCAAATTTAAGGAATCCATTTTTCGATAGTTGAGGCCTGCGAATCTGCATTTCCAGACGACATAACGATACGCGGAGCCTTGAAAGTACACTGAAAGAGGAAATTAAAAATCGCCTGTAAAGCACGAACACAATTTCCAAGAAAACAGCGGCTTCTCGGTGACTCAACGCTATATAATGAGCTTATGCAATATTGCTGCCTAAGCCATAAAAAGAAACCCCCCGAAGACACATGTTTCCTGTCTTTCTCAGCGCAAATCAAAACGCCCGTTTCAGCGATTCCGGCTAACTCGCAGAGTCTCGGCAGTTCTTGTCTGTTCTTCAACAAATTTTGCCCTGACACTAATTTGTCTCCTGCTATCCCCCCCCCCCACTTTTTTTTTTTGTCGTCGCGAAATAAGAATAGCAACTAAAATGCAAGCGTCATTCATGTTTAGTTTTCGCAGTTATTCTCATTCAAGCGCGAATTTTACTCGTGCTCTATATTTTTGCAGCCCTCGGAGAGTCAATATCAGGGTGTTGCAGGAGGTTACATTTTTTCTTTGTTATTTTTAAATGTTTGTTCTGCCAGGGTGCTTTTCCCACCTCTAAGTATTCGTGGCTCATTATGCTTTAATTACCCGCCACGAAAGCCGGAGGTTGTAACGAACATAGCGCAAAGGGACTGCCGACGTGTTTGCTTTCTGTGGAACAGCCCCCATTTGAGCCTCCAGGCCTTCTCTCTTTCTTAGACTTCTCTCTATCTTTCTCTCACACTTCACTCTGTCTCCCTCTGCCTTATTTTTATTTTTGGTGTAAACTCTATAACGATAAGCCTCTCGCTCTTCTGTGCTCACGAATTCTCAAGGGCACCGTTTATGGCTTTATTTTTTTATTTTTTCATTTAGCGTGTACATAGTTAGAAATTCCGTGCCATACAAATATCTCACGTCAAACGTCCGCTTGTCTTTCCGTATTCATTTTTTTCGTGTGTATGAGCTCTTTTTCTCCGCTTCCCCCGAGCTCCGTAAAGCACACAGATAATCGGAGCTTACCGGTGATCGCTGCTTGCGTGATGAGCCGAAAGTTCATCCAGAGTGTCTAGGTTTAATAATACTAAATGACAGTGCGTGAGCAGTAACAGGTTTCCTTGGTATGAAACGCACTACAGCCACTCCACAGCAGCAGTTTTCGCAATTGTTATTCTAGCACTGCTGACCAAAATATGACTTTGAACGCGATGGACATTCAAGCTTCAACCTCCATTTATTACTGACCCAATAGTCTTAAACACGTGGATTACTGAGCAGCTTCTCTACGCCTGTTTCCACTGAACTGAACAATCAGAAGGGTACTTCATGTAGGAAAAAAGCAGTTTTTTTTCTTTGATAGGAAATTCTATCCGCGACAAACGTCAGGAAAGGAATGTTATTCGCAGCTAGCAATGTAATAAACTTTATAATCATATAAATTATTTTTTCCAGTTCATTGCGCAATTAAAAACGAATGACGCGCAAAGCCAGTTCACTAATTTAGCAGTGGTTCTCCCTCTCTCCCTCTTTTACTCTTTCTATTCCCCTTTCCCCCACCCCCAGTGTAGGGTAGCAAACCGTGCGCTCGTCTGGTTGACCTCCCTGCCTTTCCTGTCGTTGCACTTTCTCTGCACAGATTCTTGCATAAATTGGGCTGCGAATTACATTTCCGTGTGACATTGTTTGCTCCTAATGATAAAACACTGTTTTCATGCGAAATTGTTCCCGCGTTACACGTACGTTTCCGATGACTTGAAATTAGCAGCCATTTATCGTTCAAGGGTCATCGACGCTTTTCGCTGCCACACCATACATTTGAATAATAATTGAGAAACTAGTGTGCTTAATGCTTTCGTCATTATATGCACTAATTTATGAGTTTTATTGGGGAGTTATATATACAGTTATCTTAATCTGACTCTCGTTAAGTTGAAGAGCTCTGCCTTTTGTTATTTTTCTTTTTTGTTTTATTTGTTTACTTTAGTTTTAGACAGACCAGTGATCAGCGCAAGCCCCGAGTCCGTCTAGTTAACAAAACGTGCCAAACGTATGCACGCCGAAGGTGCAATGTGAGGAAGTGTATAATAGCACCTCGGCGAGGGCTAATTGCTTGATTTCAATGTAAACTGATAGGGGGCGACGGAAAGGATGACAGAAAGAACATGAAGAGCCCTTTTATACAGCGCTTGTCGTGCAGTGCGTGTTTTACAGCGAAGCTGTTTATGCGGACCTCGTGCCGTCATTGTAGGACTTAGCTAAAACTATCATATTCAGCAATGGCTCGAGCGTCGTCGTCGTCTTCCACGGCTGGCTCCGTTAGCGCACGTCATTCCAGCGTAGAATTTCGCTTCTGTCGTCGTAATGAAGAGGCCGCGTTTACGGTGGTATGAGCCATTGCTTAAGGGGGCATTAGCCTTCATTCTCTTACGGGATGGTCAGATTTGATTTTCAAGTAATTAAATTTTGAGGAATCGCAAGCGGCAGTGCCGGGCGGATGCTGCTAACCACGCCACCGAGCAAACTTGAGAAACGCAAGCGACAACGGCGGACTGCGGGCATATCGTCACTGACGTCATTCTTTCCATCGCAGCCGAACGTGTGTGTGAACTCATTATGGAACACAAAGACGTCAATCGTGAAAGCAATCCAACTAATCGTCAAAACAATTGCAGCGCTAGCATCTCCAGTGGTGGGCCTTGCGCTCAACATATGGAGCTTTGGATCAGCGGTTCCGCGCATTCCATCCCAGCTACAACTATGGGAAGACACCGAGCAGTGCCTGTTCCTGACGAAGAAGCTGCCTACCCAGAGCGACAGCGAGAGTTGGCTCGTTAATGCTCGTCGTCGTAGGCCTGCCTCACATGCTACAAAAAAATACTCTGTCAGAACCGCAAAAACGCACCTCTAAAGAATGCTCACTATGCGGAACAGGCCCAAGCAAAAATGAGGTGAAAGAATCGTGAAACAAAAGATTTATGTTATAGACTACTTGCGAACTTCGACTTACATGGTGTAACACTCGGTGTAACTTCACAGCTTCGCTGTTCGACGATCTCCACCGACTGAAAGCGGCGGTGATTTTGTGTTTGTGTTCTTGGTTCATTCACGCTCTATCAGCTTGTGAAGAGGAAGCGCACAGGCCGACGATTGTGTACATCTGGGACCGTGCGTGCAAGTGCAGGGCTGGTGATTCTGAGACGAAGCGGAAAGTTATTCTAAAGCATTCTTTCCTCGAAACATCTTGCGTGTCAGCCAGGAACGGAGCAGGCAAAGTTTCAACAAAATAACAGCGTTTATTGTCCAGAACTTACGGGCGCAAGGTCACACCAAGAAAGAGCAGTATATCGTGCTGAGCACGCGAGCTTAAGCGCTTAGTCAGACATGCGCATTAGATGCGGTGTGATTATCAGACACACTATCGCAGACACAGCGCTTCTTTCGCCTTTATTAAACGACAGTCATAGTTCACGTTTCTACTTGTAAACTATCAGGTGGTCGACGATCACGAAGCGGGTAGCGTCAATCCAAGTCTCGTCATGCGGTGTCAATCTGCGACGTCTACGGTGAAGGGGAAACCTCAGTTGGTTGTGATGAAGGCGCAGGCCCCCAACCATTGTCGATTGGCGGTAACACCAAGAAATCGATGCCATCGTCATCAGCGTTTCCAGCAGGAACAGTCGTGATTTCGAGCATCTGGTTCTTTTGGCGCTGCCATTCGAAGCATCCTGAAGTGGTCGAGGCACGAACACCGAACGGCACTGGTCCTGTCTCGGCAATCGCAAATGCCTGCATCCGCTTGGGCTGTGCCATGTAATTGCGTGCGAGCAAGTGATCACCAACGCTCACTTCTCGGGCGCAACACGGTCGACTAACTGTCTGCCTATGCTGCTTCTAAGCCCCTCTCGCCAACCACAGGTTTTAGTACATTTAGACGGGCAAGCAAGCGTCATCCCAACAGCAAGTTGACCTGTGTTTCGTGCATGGTTGAGCGGAGAGTGTCCCAATAGGCGATCATCAATTTCTGTAACTTACAGTGGTTGGCTCGTACCGTCCTTATACAAGGCATTCTTTACCGTTTGCACATGGGTTGTAGAGTGCGGTCTGGGCGTGTCAGAGGCCCATCTCCCGGACGAACTGTTTAACGTCTTGCGACGTGAATCTGTGGACACTTATCTGACACAATTGTCTCTGGGGAGCCAAAGCCCACCAAAGCATCTAGCAAGCATTTCATCATGGCCTCCGCAATAGTCCTGCGCTTCACAAACACTTATGGCCGCTTGGTCACTTGTGTGTTGAAATGGTCCATTTCTTAAGCTACCACGGCTATCATGGCTCTGAGGGTCAGGACCACGAGTTTGTGTTTTGCCAGGGACGCTGCGCTATTGTGGCCAACTTACAAATGGTTGAATTACACGTTTAAGTTTCGCTTGAATTGCTGGTCACAAGACGTAGCCTTGTTCTAACGCCTTGCTGCGCACTATGCCCGGGTGACCTTCGTGTAATTCATACAAAACTGCACGCTGAAAGTTTTTCCGGGTTGACCACTCGCATTCCTAGTAAGATTCACCTCTGATATGCACCGTTAGTTGACTGCGTCTGGCGAAATAAGGTTTCTGCCGGTCATTACCAATATATCTCGGTCAAACGACGCTTATGAACTCCTTGCACGAGAACATTGTCATGTTTCGTGGTGAGTGCGATAGCTTTACTCGATACTGAAAGGGAGCGCAGTCGCAAAAAATACAAAGTCTCTTCAGTTTCTTGCGTTCCGTGGTTGACACATGGCAGCGACATCAGGAAACAATAATCTGCTTTCATGCTATCGCTAGATTTCTTAAAGCCGTTAAAGATGAGGTCGTAATTGTACGCGGACAATACCGCTGCCCAATGCTTTTATCACATTGTTGCAATAGGGCGAATCTCCTTTGTAGGTCCCGAAATTTGTTGTAAATGTTTATGGTCTGTGACCAGAGTGGATGTTCAGCCATAAATGTAGAAGTGACATTTCTTTATGCGGAAAATTATGGCCAACGATTCTTTTTTCAGCTGGTTCTATTTCTTCTCCGCTTCTGATAGCGTGCGCAAAACACAAGCATCAGACCTAGACCTGCCGTCCTCAAAAACGTGAAAATGTGCCGCGATTACTCCTTACTTCGATGCATCGCATGAACAGCTGGAGTGGTCGATCCGGGTCGTATAGTGGGTCAGGACTGGTGGTGATGAGAGCATCTTTTTGACTTGCTCAAACACTGCTCTGCAGTGGTCGTCCCAGGACCAAGTAGCATCCTGCTGCAGAAGCCTGTAAAAGGTCTGAGTAAGGGTTGCTAAATGAGGCGCAAACTCGTTCACGACGCCCAAGAAGGACTGAAATTATTGATTGGTTGTCGCTGCGGCAGCTCTGATAACTGCCTGAATTTCGTCTTGTGATGCAAAGAACGATTCCGCGCTCATCTTGTGTCCCAGGTGGCAAAGCTCGTTTTCAAAAAACACATTTTTTTTTCTTTACTCTGACACCATGCTTTACGAGACGTTTCAAGAGCGCTTCCATGTTTACCAAATGTTCGTCAGTGGTTCTTCCGGTGACTAAAATGTCAACGAGGTAACACAGATCGGTCAAGCCCTTCACCACTGTGTCCATTACTTTGTTGTTGTATTTTTTCCTTCTTTTCTTCTCTCTCACGTATCGCATCCCTTTGCCCCTCCCCCGGCACATGTTAGCCAACCGGACATAATCTCTCTGGTTGGCTAATAATCTCTCCGGTCCAGATCTTTCTTCGTGAAGGAGGAGGAAATAAAGAGAGAAGGCAGGGATGTTAACCAGCCTCCAACCAATGCTGCCAACGTATCTATCTAGTGGATAACGTGAGACGTCAAGCGAGGGGTGTATAATTGTCCTATAATCACCACATCTGCGTATGCTGCAATCTATTTTTATCACGGGCATGGCAAGCGGTGCATATATTCCGCTGTAGTGATAGGTGTAATGATTCCTCGTTCAACTGGTTTTGCTATCTCTCCTTCTACATCCGCTTGTAATACGAAGTGTGCATTTGTTGCTTTTAACAATCTGGGCCGCTGATCCGATTTGAAAAACGACTCGGCCAGTTCATCCGTGGGTGCGCCTAGCTCGTCCTTAAGGCCAGAATACATGGAGCGAACTTTCACGACGAAGTTCGGGCGGCAGAAAATCAGCCGCGGCGCGACACCGTATGTTCGTCGGGCTGCGCTACATGGAGCGAACACACGGCGGCGAGCCGCTGCGTTGTTATCAGTGCGGCTAGACGAGGCAAAAGCGCTGTAGTGAAACACATGACAAAAAAAAAAAACTTTAGCGACAACTATTATTGCTTTTGAATTGCGGAACACTCTAAAAGCGCGTAAAATTTTCTTTAGAAATGTCCCACAGGATGGCACGCTTCTGAACAGCCGAAATTAATTTGTCACTAAATTCCAGCCGCGCCTCTTTGGATACCATGAATACGAAGAGCAGGAGACCAGCGTGAACGATAGAGCGGGATCGGGATACACGGACAAGCGGGGAAGCCAGGTCGGAAGTCGGGGCGGATAGTGAAACCTGATTGGCTCGCTTTGGGGCGCCGCTCGTTTGCCGCTTCCGGTATCGTCGACGCCCGACGAACTTTTCTGCACCAGCTAGATCGGCGGCGAACGACGTTTTCTCTGCCGCCGCGCGTCGCGCGTACGCCGCCGGGCGTCGAACGCCGACTATTCGTCGCATATTCGCTCCATGTATTCTGGCCTTTAAAGAGTAGATTGGACTTCGCTAATAACGCATCAAGTCTTTCCTTTGTTCGCGGAGACAAATCGAACCCTGGCATCGGAAGGTGGTTTAGATTCCAAATCTTGTCCCATTCCAGACGTACTGTATGCATCCAGTCTCATCACAGCAGCAGCGGTCATGTCTCGTCGACGAGGTGGAGCGATAGTTCGGCCGCCTGTCCGTCGTGCTGCGCCTACAGAGGACAGCGACGCTGCGCCGTCAGGCGGGGGCTCCGGTATGGATACGGCCGATGGAAACTGCTGGAAGAAGTGCTCGTAAGGCACGATTGAGACTTCAACTCCCGTGTCACGTTCCATTTATAACATGTGTATCATTTACAGTTAGGAGA
Source organism: Dermacentor albipictus (assembly GCF_038994185.2). Classification (NCBI taxonomy): domain Eukaryota; kingdom Metazoa; phylum Arthropoda; class Arachnida; order Ixodida; family Ixodidae; genus Dermacentor; species Dermacentor albipictus. The sequence continues at coordinate 61,535,600 of NC_091823.1, forward strand.
GAGAAAATAGGCTTACGGCTTGCGGAAGCCACTTGATCTGCAGTGCCAGTAGTCGGCTGCTGCTTGACAATCTTTAGAGTTTTCATGCTCCGTTTTAGCTTTTGCATGTCACGAGACGTGCTGTTAGGTTGCACAACTATAGGAAGTATCTTTGATCGAGGGCATACTGAATGAGTTTGGCTAGGAGACGCACGCGGAAAGAAACCTGCAGCATCTTGCTGACCGTCGCTTGACTCTTGAACAGATCAGTGAGTGCCCCTGCTTGCATTTGGTGCAGCCGCGTGCCCACTGGCTCCATGGCTGGGGTCTGGGCGTTCTTCCGTTCTTCCAGGCGGCTTCCACAGCCAAGGCACGCTCGACTGATTTCGGGAGCGTGAGCTTGTCGTCTTCGGTAAAGACACTCGGTGAACGTCCTCATGCATACGAAGGGATCCCGCATGGTTTCGCAAAAATTGGTTCTAATTTGGCAGCTCTGGGAGCACTTGAGAAGTTCCTCAACATACTCGAACACGGTCTCACCTTCGTGCTATGCCCTCCGGTAGAACTTGTACCCCTCATTATGCACGGCTTCTCAGCCAAGTGGGTGCCCAAGATGCTGTTTAGCTCATCAAAACTTTTCGCCGACGGTAGATCAGGCACGGCCGCGTATTTCAACATCCCACATGTTTGCAGGCCGATGATGCTGAGAACGCGTATGCCTTGTCGCTATAGGGAACCCGATTGACACTCAGAAACCATTTCAGTCTCTCCTCGTATGCCATCTATCGTTTGAGGTCTTGCGAAATGGCTCTATCTGGTCAAGCTGTCCAGCAAGCTGCATTCCCATGTGTTTGTCATCCATGCGCAGAAATCAGCCAACACTGTTAGCAGTCTTCAAAATGCAAACACGAGGAGAGGCTCAAGACTTGGCAGCCGCCTTGACGAAACCGATGGGCTGCTTTTTCGAGCCTTCCGTCCCACACCAGTATCAAAATGTTGCGCGTGGACCTGGAACAAAACGATTTAAGAAGAAAAAGAGTGTTTAGCCTGACACTTAAGGGTGTGAGGTCACATCAGGAATGAGCGGGAATATCGATATATCATATCGGTACTTGTGGGGATTCAGGAATGTGCCGGCGCAATCGCGCGGACATTCACCTGTTCTGCCACCTCTACGCTTCACTCCCTACTGGCGACCGGTCGTCAGTGGTAGCGCTCCACTCGCGATTCGTAACTCTGCACCGAAAACAGATATTGCAGTTTTGTAAACTGCCTCTGTTAGAGCATCTCAAATGGACAAGGGAGCGAATAGAGAAGGGGGGATGAAAAGGCAGGGAGGTTAGCCAGACTTTGTCTCGTTCGCTACCCAACGCGTGGGGAGTGGTATGGAGGAGTGAAATTCAACATAACAGTTTACAGTTTACATAAAATTGTTATGATATGAGGATTTCACGAAAGACCTAATCACAAATTAGCGACAACAGGGAGAAGCGAAGGGCTCGATTTTCGTCAGTCACAATCGCTTGAAATGAGAGACCTAAAAAAATTAGATAAAGTACACTGGTGTTTTCGCATTTCGTCACCATCGAAATGCGGCCACCGTGTCCGGGGTTCGATCCCGCGACCTCGTGCTTTCTTTTTATTGAAATGGAAATAAAAGAAATAGACGTGATCGCCTTATTATGGTCACGGCTACTTCTTTTCGCGTAGCGGAAACAACAATATGAAAATATATGTAATAAATTGAAGAAAGAACCATGTCTTAGGGTCAGAAATCCGCAGGACTCAGCCCTATACACTCATTAACATATCCGTATAAAATCAAATGCAAGTTGCACCACAATGAGTTTTTGAACAAAGTATCAAACGCACACAAGCGGCTGTGATGTATACTGCGATTATCATATAAAGAGATGAGAAACTACACAGAGTTAAAATAATGCGCGCATAGAATACAAAAAAAAGTTTAACACGTAATTTACGAGCGCTAATATTTACTAGTAATAAAAGGAAGTTATAGAAACATCATGTGACTATTCATTGCGATATCTAGTACTTGTTAAGGATGCCTGCCTCTTCGCAAAATTTTCAAGTTCGTTCAATGCTTTTCGTCGTGCTATTTCCGATGGCCATGGGACCAGCAATTTTGTAAGCGAGAAAGGTCGGCGAGGATCAGTGGAGTGTATAGTTCTTGTTCTAGCTGCCGCCTTTGCGTCGCGTATATGGGGCATTCGAGTAGTAGATGGTGAACATCCTCATCGTCGTGGCCCCGGGAGAAAGCCGGGGAAGAAGCCCGTTTTATGCGATATAGGAAATGTTTGGTGTATGATGTCCCAAGGCACAGTCGATGAATTAATGTCTCGGTACTTTTCGAAACTTCTGCATCCAGCTGGTATTTAGGTTGAGGGTCCACTTCTTAAAGAATTGATTCCTTGGTATTTTCATTAAACCAGGTTGACATACACAAGTCTTCCTTTAGTACTCTCAATATGCGTTTCGTGTCCATTGATGATAAAAGGATGAATTGAATTTATGCTTCTTTAGGGGCCGATTTGCAACGAGTCCGCTAATTCGCTGCCTGCTATACCAGCATGTCCCGGGACCCACTGTATTATCACTTCATGTTTTCATTCATTAGCCTGAGTTAAACTGTTCAGTACTGCGTATGTTATTCGTGCATCTAGTTGGCTGTCATCCGTATTCTCAAGACATGCTAAAACCGAAAGGAGTCCGTGCATATTGCCCACTTTGTTGGGGTCTCATATGTCTTGATAAAATGAGTGGCTTAGAGAATTGTCACTAATTCTGCTATAGTCGGTGACGACGTGCGTCCTAGTCGACAAGCATACTCAAACTACAAGGATGGCATGACGTAAGCTGCAGTCGCACTTTCTTTGATTACAGAACCGTCCGTGTAGACGTGAATAGATTCCTGGTACTTGTCAAATAGCTGATGTAATGCTAATTGTCTCGCTGTTAATGCGCAACCGTCACTTTTATTTTTAAGCCTTTTCATTGAAGTTTCTATTTTCGGCGCCTGCAGAAGCCACGGTGGTTAGCAGAGGCCTGAGTGCCAAAAAACTGACCGTGGAAGTAGGATTTACGCTCTTAAAACATGGCGTTTATCTGTGCAGCCGGACGCTTCTCTTTCAGAGAGAGAAATGGGTGCGGAGAATGCTGGGTAAAAATTCTGAAGAGATGTTGGCATGTTTTCAGGCTGCGAATTGTGATCAAATGTGATTCCTGCGCTTCCGCAATCATGAGGTGACTAGATGTAGTTTGCAGGACTCTTAGACATACTCGTAAACTCTGAGCCTGCAACAGCTGTAGCCGGTGGAAGGACGTCGCAGATAATTTGTGTAATACAGGGGCGGAGTAAGCAATTCTTTGACGGACAAGTGCTGAGTCGACGTGAAGCAGGGATGCAGCTGTTCAACCCCACTTCGTGCCTGCGATTCTGCGGAGAACATTTATCACACAAATAATTTGGTCCTCCAGGGCAGTCAAATGATAAGTCCACCGAAGCTGATGGTCTAAAATCATGCCGAGAGAATGATGTTTCCGAACCAGCTCGATCTCATAGCCGTCTGTTGAAAGACAGAAATTTCTAATCGTTTTTCTTGTGAAAGGCAAAACAGTTGATTTAGCATAAGATATCTACGTGCCCCGTTCTCTTAAATAATCACCTATTGCATTCAGAGCTTCCTGCAGCCAATGCTTGACAACCTCTAGAGAGTTGTTCGATGTCCATATGCAAATGTTATCAGCATGATTAGATATGTTTAGGTCTGCTGGAAGTGCTGCCGGTAAGCCTGCTATTGCTGCATTGAAGAGAAGTGGACTTTCTTGGAAGAGAAGTGGACACTTGCTTGCGGAACTCCTTTGTTTATGGTATATGTATTGCTTTGTCTGTCATTTCTATTTAAATATATCTTTCTGTCTTTCAAGAAGTTAGCAATCCATTTCAGAACCCGGCCATGTACTCCGAGCGTTGAGAGTCCGAGTAGAACATGAAGGTGACTGACCGAGTCAAAGGCCTTCTTAACATCAATAAACACAGCAACGGTAATATTCCCACAGCTAATTTCATCTTCAGCAAACGTTACCGAGTCAAAAATGCAGTCCATTATACATCTACGTTTTCTGAATATTTGATGTCGTAGACAACTGCCAGATTCTATCCACCATTTCACTCTAATATCGATCATTTTTTTCCTGCACCTTTGAAACACAGCTGGTTAAACCAGCAGGACGGAAGGAGTCAAGAGACAGTGGGCGTTTTGCCAAGTTTTAGAAATGGGACCACGTTAGTGATCCTCCAACTCGGGCAAAAATGTGAATAAAGACGTGTAAACAACAACAACAACAACAGGAACAGGAACATGTGCTTTCTCCCACATCTTGTTGAAGGCGTGTAGGATAGTGGACGTGCCTGTTGGGCCAAGGTTTTCGAAGGTGCAATAAGAGATGTTGTCAGGACCAGTCGGTGTTCTTTTGCGTGTCTTCGAACGAGCATGCTGCAGATCTTTAGAGAGAACGGAATATCCATCTGGGCATGAGGTAAATTGCAAGCATCTTCAATCTGTTCCTGCACCAAAAAGATGAATTGATCTTGAATTGAGACAGGCTGTGCGAAATTTGCTAATGCTGCGCTGAACGTGTTTATAACAGGCCGGCGACATAGCCACTAAGCAACCACGGTGGGTTAAATGATAGACGTGCATCATCTTATCTTCTCGTCCACTTTCAGTTATACAGTAAAAGCTCGTTAGTTCGAACCGCAAGGGGAAGCCGCTTCAGTTCGAATTAACGAAAGTTCGAACTAACGAAAGTGACGGAGAGCAACAGTACACTGCGATTTGGAAGCAGTAGGGCATGTCAGAAATTTGGCGAGTCAAAAAGTGATGGCGTGTGCCGCGGGCACACGCCATCTTCGAGTCGAAGCTCTGGGTCTGACTGTGCCACCACCGATGTCCAATGAAACGAACGTTAGCCGAGGCTTAACACCATCACAATGAATCGCGACGGCCGAAGCCTCCTAAGCTGAAAACAGAGGTGCACAACCGATGAAGACTGCCGAGACAAAGACGCTGAACATGTGAAGGTGGCGAAGGCCCTGATTCGTTGGTTCTTGATTGCAAGCGCAGCTGTGACGTACTTGATTCGCTGTGTTTTGGCGCTTGCCGTGCCATCTCCGCACAGCATTAGCAGCTGCACAAGATTTGCGAAGCCTCCGAGATTCGCAGCGGGCAAGAAGTCTCGGAGGTTACGTAGAACGGAGAGGCGGCAGCCGCCGCTGCCTTCTGGCTGACCCCGCGTCGGTTAGATTTTTTTCCGATTTTGCCTTCTCTCGCCGTTCTCTCCGTTTCGGAGGCAATACAGCCTTGTGTGTAGGCAGTAGGCGCGTTTCTCTGGCCGTGTGCCAGGCGAGCGTAGTTCGAATTATCCGTGAGGGAACCTTCTCGTGTTCGAATTAACGGACTTCTTTATACATAGACTTCTGTGGAGCTTGGCCGGACCAAATCGTACAGTTCGAATTATCCATAAATTCGAATTATTGAAGTTCGAATTACCGAGCTTTCACTGTATTTACCTTGTTCTTTTCTACATTTCAGTTAAACATTATATTTAACTTCCCCTGTACTCCCTCCGGATTCATTGTCTGCGATTCCGTATGATTGTGAAAACTGAGAAATAATTAGTGCTACATTTGAGAGCGCTGTATGATGCACCGCTCTTTTAACTGATGCAGTAGGTAGAATTGAGATATAGTTTTTTTTTTAAATACAACCAATCTCACCAAGTTTGATACAAGTTCCTTCCTAGGTAATTAACTAGAAGCTCCCGAGCTAAAGCTTCCTCTTAAACTGCCGAGGCGATTTGTGGCACATTATTATGGTCAGTATGGCGTTATTCATCATTGCACTTGAGTATTGCGCATGGCACACGCACGCACACTTCATGTGTTTGTGTGTGTGTAAATATCCAGGTTGAAAATATTACAGCTATTTCATTTCTCTCCTTTCTTCAGCAAAACATATTTTAAAAAGTAATGCTAAACTAACGAAAGGAATGGTTGCGACAGTGGAAAGTCACATCACTAACTATTCCAGTATAAACATCATGCACAGATCATGTACCCTAGCGAGGCCCAATAGGCACTTTACGTAAAGACCAGAGCCAGCTAATAGCCTTCCGTTTCCCGTCTGCGGAGCTGTCCCCGAAGAAACGATATGAAACGTTACGGAAAGGGCTTGGCGTCACATCACGCCACGCGTGTAGCAGAGATTTCGAATGGGTCCGATGTAACAGGTGTAGCTGAAAGCTACCGCACTTGAGCCACCTTTAGGCGTTATGCAAGTGATGATCACACAGCAACCCACGCTATTTGCGCGAGTCCCCAAATGGATCCTTGTTTCCTTTTTTTCCCTGATGAGCTCAGCGATAACTGGCGTCCTCCCTCACCGCTCTCTGCATTTAAACGGCTGTATGTGGCCTCGCCACTCTACGTGAAGTTAACCACTCGCTCGTCTATTTACCCCGACGTATCGTATGCGTCGCCTGCTAGTGGGGCTTGTGAAGGGCGGCACACACCTTGCTTGTACGAGGAAGCCAACGGAACAAAAAACGATGGGAAGGCCTGGTCTGGGTCATGAAGAAAACGTGCGCACGCGCCGCCATTTGCTCCCGTCCTCGCTTCCGCGCACTGTACGGCCGCTGCTGGCCGGCGAGCCGGAAAGATAGCGTTCAAGCTCACGCGCGCACGGCGATATCACGTCCACAACAGCCGGAACAACATTAATCGGGCCGCGCGCGTCTCTTCAGCGTGCCGGCTTCAATGGCGCAGCAGCGGGGAGTTGGGAGCAACAACAGCGAGCACGATAACCTTCACGCGCAATCGAATTAGTTGGTCTCTGTACATTCGCTACTTCCCCAAAAACAACTCTCACGAGGGTAACAAGCCCACAGTGCACGGAGCTACAGGGCTGTAAGGGTCATCCGAAAGCAAGCCTATCCCAAACAAATTTGCGCTATTAAAATTAACTGTTGAGGTGTTACGTGCCAGGACCATGATTTTATCATGAGGCACGCCCGTAGCGGGGGACTTCAGATAAGGTTTGACCAGATGGGGATATTTAACATGCCCCCAATACACGGGAAAAAGGCATTTTTGCATGTCGCTCCCATCTAAATGGGGGCCGCCACGGCGGGATTTGATCCCGCCACCTAGAGCTTAGAAGCGCAAAACTTACGCTGTTAAGCAGCAGCTTATAATGCAAGAAGGGCAAGAAAAGCAACCTCTGCAATGCGCAAGTGCTTTAGGAAGCATGAATAGGCATCACAGTATAATACTAAGGCTTATTGTTATTGTTATTGTGCTTGTTTTTTCTTTTTTCCTTGTCGAGCAGCATATAAGGAATTTTGGCATAGCCGACCCTAAATATGGTCCGCTATCCTTCAACTTTATAGCCTGCCTTCTAACTTATCTAGGTATAATATTAAAGGAAACAAGAGAATTAGGGAAACGCAGGAATGTGAATGAAAATATAACTGATGAATAGCCCTCCCTTATACAATTTTTCATCGCTGCACGTCAAAAAAATTATTGACGAAATCGCACATCTGGCAAGACAGAAATCGACAACTTGGGATATCGCCAGTCTATGTAAGCTCATACGCTTCTATGCATATGCCCTCATTTCGTTATTGGCCCTCTTAACCCTTTACTGCACCTTGTTGCATTTACGCAACATTCCGATGAACGGCATTAAACACAGAAGCAAAGTCCGTTTAAAGCTGCGTGTACACGTTGTTGCATTTGCGCAAAATTCGTCTAAAAAACGCGCTGCCTTGTGCCGCCATCTATGCTCATCCTTCGCATCTTCTACCAAAACAAACGTGCCGGAGGCTGCGCACGCCCGCGAGTAGTGATACGGATAAGTCTTGCCGCTTGCAAATGTATTTCTCCATAAAACAAAGCCCTCCAAAAATTCTTACGCTAAACTCCACATCCTCCTGATTCTGTAGATTCAAAACAACATTGCTATCTCGGAATATTTTGTCCCTGTCGACGGAACGTTGCTATGTTGCGCAAATGCAACAACGTGTACAAGGTTTATTTTGTTCTGAAAAGTGAAATGGCTTCCAAGCGCGTTTATGGCTCAGCAATTCCTCCTGATAGGGAACGCAGCGACCTTTCCAGGAGTGACGACAATCACGAGTGTAAATCCGTTTCGATTCAATATGTGTGCAAAATGTTTTCTGGTCGATGTTTTTTTTTCAAAAGGATGCGGTGCACCCGCACGCTGCCATGTCACATCGTCACGGGCACAGCCTTACGTCTGTGCTTCTGTGTCTTCAATTTTGACAATAATGCGAAAACGCTGCATTGCTTCCTGGCTGCACGGGTATCTGCGCCGCGTACTGCACGAAGTGTGGGAACCACCTGTGGTGCACAAGCAAGTACAACTGCTTCTTTTTGTTGCACGCTAAATCATAGGTACACCAATGATTGTCACGTGTAAATAAACATCCGAAGTTGAATGGCACTAAGTCTATCTTTCACCTTCAATTTCTTCTTTATTTGCACGTTGTTGCAAATGCGCAACATACCCTTTTTCTGCAAATTGAAACAACAGAAATTCGCTAAAGTTAGTTTCCATGGCAGTACAGTTACTGTCATCCTTCCCTACAGCTGCATGAAAAATATTTTGACGAAACAAAAAATTGTGCAGTAAAGGGTTAAGCAAACTTTTTCGTGCTTTATTATTGTAGGTAGAGCGATGTTTCCAGATGATTTGAGAGTGAGTGTAGTTGTAGCCCCTAAAGCACATCGATACTCTCGTGCCACTGCTTGAATGGTTATGCCGCAGTGACGGTGGAGACCCAAAGCAACTGTCGCAGCACGTCAGCTCTAGCCTTCTTTTTAGAACACTCTCACGCACACACAGAAACAGGAGTTCTGCTGACGTTTAAATAGTGGAACCTAGCTTCTAATGCAGCATCACTCCTGTTCTTCGTCCCCAGTTGGCCTAAAAATGTGCTAAAGGACATTTTGTTGGCACGTCGGCGTAGTTTATAGAAGTTTGCGTAGCTGCAATTCAATGGATGGTGAAAAAAAGTAGTGGAAATACATGTTGCTTAGTAGACGGCAGAAAACTTGAAGAAAAAGTTTTGAAATAACCCATCTCAGTACGGACTTGTACGAAGGTATGCCGGACAAGGGGCTAGTTTGAAACAGTCTTAGAGGGTCTTTCTCGGTTTACATATTCAAGTATTGGTTACTAGGCTGTCGGTTCATGTGGCCTCGATTCAGGCATGGTTGTCACAGTGAAGGATCTAGAATCCAAGTGATCTGGCGTAGTGCCCCGTAGAAGACACTGGTGCCACAGCATGGACGCATGTACTGAAGGCGTTCGACGTTCGCACCTTACGAGTCACTCATCCCAATGAGAAATGAGTAGCTCTTGAATGAATGTCACACCCAGACACAAGCGACATGATAATGTTGCATCGCAGCGGGAAAGGCCTTGCCCTAGATGGAGCTTAATGGGAAGGTCGAGAATTCGTAGGCGACGGCTTGAAAGACAGGAGAAGTTCCAGTCAGCTAGAGTGACAGTACGAGCAACCAATTCAATTTTTCTTGCAGCGTCTCTTCTAGACAGAGGTATACCCGAAACACTTTGGGCTGCGCAGTAGGGAGACCAAGCGAGGTCATTGCCAACGATGTCGCAATGACCTTTTCGAAAGCACGATGGTGAGCCTACCGGTTCCCGAACACCAACTGCTCGTAGAATCTTACGTATGCTTGACCGCAGGCTCTGAATCACAAAAGAAAGCCAATTTTCTCGCTGGTGCTTCAATGACCTAATTAATCGTGGTAAGGAGAGCGGCAAGCTCAGCCGCAGCCGATGTCCTCCTGTGGGACACTCCGAACTTGATCATTACCGATTTGACAACAGTGTCTGAGCAGCTCCCAGCTGAAACCGAGCCGTCAGTGTATATGTGTAAGCAATCACCATGCTCCTTTTACAGCAACGACAAGCACATTTGATTCAAAGCGAAGGCGGACATCGCGCCCATTTTTGTTATGCCTAGAATGATTATATGTACAACAGGCCATGCGAGACATAAGAAAGAAGACACTGGTAAGGCCGCAGATGAACAGTTTTTCGGAAGAGTGGCGTGGTGATATGTAGCCAGACAACTAAGAGTTGATCGTCGTCTCTGCACTGGCAAGGAAGCCAAATGATAAAATAGGCGACTATGTACTGAGAGTCCGCGGCGAGGTACGTCGTGATCGGCTGGTCCCTGGCAATGACAATGGTTACAGCCGTTTGTGCACAGCGAGGGAGACCTAAACACGTCCGGTGGGCTTGGTCCTCTTTATTTGTCTCTGGTCTTCCTTTCCTGCCTTAGTGCGCTACGCTGATACGGCCGTTATGAACCACGACCAACACGGCCAAGCCTCTATTCTAATATTGAGCCAACCTGTTGGTGTAAAAATTAGATTATAGGGTTTTACGTGCCGAAACCACGATATTATTATCGGGAGGGGGATGGGACTCCAGAAATTTGGACCACCTGGGATCTTTAGTGCGCACCTAAACCTTAGTACACCGGTGTTTTCGCATTTCGCCCTCATCGAAATGCCGCCGCAGTGGACGTGATTCGATCCCGCAACCTCATGCGTGGCAGCCCAACTCCATAGCCTTTAAGCAACCACGGCGGGTTAGTTTTCTGGTCCATCTTCCTCAAAGCAAAAATACACCTCGCACTTTTTGTGCTAAAGCCTTGTTTCGCGTGCGTAAATATATAGCTTGCTTATTCTCGTTCGCTATATACATATAATCTACACGTGCAAAATGATGTGCTACCTTAAAAAGCAAAAGCACTAATACATCAGGGGCGTATCCAGAGGGGGAGGGGGGCGGCTTATCGGATCTCCCCCTGAACGAAATTTCTTGTTATGCTACCAGCGCGTGCGTGCGTGTGGGCACGCACGCACGCACGCACGCACGCACGCACGCACGCACGCACGCGCACGCGCACGCACACGCACACACACACACGCACGCACGCACACACGCACACACACACACACACACACACACACACACACACACAGATATATATATATATATATATAGACTCGATGCTTTGATGGACCCACGCTAATTTAGAAAGATGAGAAGCACAGCTTCGCTGTTATCTTCGGTTTACTTGCCCAACAGTTGTCGATTGATGGGCCGGCCTTCTTAATTAAAGTATATATACACGCCTGCTAACGATACTGTATTGCGTTAAAAATCAAGATCACTATTAGAGCTCGTCGCGTTTTGCGATATGGCGGGACCAAAAAGACAACCTCACAATGATGTGAAGGTCGGGTACCTCACATTCCTGGCGGTGACATATGGGGACGCACCACCATGTGGGGGGCAAATAAAAATGCTTCTAGTCGCTTCTTCGTTAAAGTTTTATGCAGGAATGGTCGTTGTGCATTGCTTCTACCTACAAGAGATATCACGATGGAATAAATGAAAAATACTTCATTACAAGTTGGAAGAAAGTTCCGGTAGATACTAAATCGAGTACCTGGAGGAGGACGCCATCTTTCTGTCTATGGCAGCGTTGCTGTCAGGCCACTTAGTAACCTGTATTAATTTTGAAACGTCGAAGTTCTGCGAAAAGCGCAAGTGGAATTTGAAACTTCAGCGACACGCGCGAGATTCGCAGCATTCTTGTTCATTATGGCAACATTCATTGCCGCTGGGATACAAAGGGCTAAGCCTATACTCACGCTCCCTCCCCCGCTCCCCCATTTTGATCCAAGATTCTAAAAGCTACTATTCTTGGTCCACACCAACAATCCTTGTGTTCGCGTCGGTGTCACCACACTCGTAGTCCCGCTGTTGACATTGGCTTTCGGCCATTTTTCCATCCGTTGTTGCGGCACTCCGCAGAGCTCGGGTTTTGTACCGAAGCACGCCCTCGTTACCCACTGTTTGAACCGCCATCTTAAGTGATGTGCTCGCCATTACTCGCAGGAAGTATGAGTTTCAGTGGCAGGAAGTTCCAACTCCATGAGGCGATAGCCATACGTAAGAAACAAAAGGCGAGCCAAAGAAACGGTAATAGGGAGAATTGAAATGGCTGCAAGGAGATGGTGCCAGAGCGAACCGCGGGCACGGCGGCTTCCACGTATCGACCAAGGCAATCTCGTCTTTCCGGAATCTGCGAGGCGAAGGGCAAGGACGGACTAGAGACAAAACAAAGCGACAGGGCCTTGTAGAGAGGAGGCGAGAGACGCTATTCGGGACGCAAGGTGAGGGAAGAACACGGTGGGGTGCATTCGTCCTATAGGACGACAGTAGTGTGCTCGGCGCGCGACTCTAGCCAGCTGCGTCCATTCATAGCCGCATCGTGCGCGCCGCTTCGCGAACGTGACTCGGGTCTCGAGGGGGTAACCGCCAGCGACGGCAGTCTTCACGCCATCCATCTATCTATCTATTCTGCAAAGCGCCCGCCTCTTCAAAGAGAACTTTCTATAGTCGGATACAACTTTAGAAAAAAGGGGAGGCCCCGCCCAGATGACCGAAGCGGCGAAGTCACTGGCCGTCCGGCGCATGACATCGGTCCAGAGTGCGCGCCCATTGGTGGATGCTCGTGTGATCCGCCTCGGAGGAGTAAACGCCCCCTTTTTTCTAAAGTTGTATCCGACTATAGCGGCGTACAAATCTATTTCGCGGCCGCGGGAAGGAAGTCGGAAACAGATAGAAGATGACGGGTGCGCCAGAGCTGCGACTTCCTTTATTTTTGCATTCTTTTTTTTTTTAGAAGCAGCAAGCTAAGAAACGCATGTGGTGCTGCACCCGGCGAATGAGAAAAGCCATTCATGTTTGTTACGCCGTACCTTGTGTGGAGGCGCCTCGTGGCCCCTGTACACTCCAGACGCGGCATATCTCGCTGAGAAAATGACGAGCAACGGTGCAGCGAGCCTGTCAGCGTTGTTCTCGTCGTGCAGAAGCCATTTCGGGGACGACGAATGCATCCCTCGTGCAAGGCAGATTCAAATTTCTCACCAACTTTCGGCATCTTAGAAGGCTGTCTGCGAAAGTTTTCGTCTCAAACGTCTTATTCGCCTGTATTTTCGCTAAGCTGTTTTTCTTCGGAAGAGCTTTCTGTGGAAGGGTTTTGCCTCAACGTTACTATACTGTTAGGAAAGACCTATTGAGTACAAAGAAAGAAAAACAAAAAAGTTACAAGAGTGTAAAGCATGCTGCTGTACTTCTTACAGAAAGCCATACCTCGAAAAAGGAAAGGACAATGTCATTCTTAAAAGCTGCTTGCTGTAGCGTACAGCCTACCCGTTGCGAGAGGTACAGAAAGAAGGCCCGTCGGCAGACAGCTGGTCTCGCCTTCTTTCAGTCATGTCTGCAATTGCAGGCAGTAGGATACAGTAATCACGTATTAACTAGCTAAGATAAAACATTGGTTGACCTAAAATGTGGCCCTTTTGATTCAAAACTCCGTCGTCATTGATGCATACATGTCCCGCACGTTAAAGAGCCTTACTCACATCCAACATATTATCATGACGACGTATCGATCCGTGTGGCCATCCCTCTCATGTACTATGTACAGTCTGGCTTTTCACTCATCATGAACAACCTGCTTTGCCTGTCTTCTTTAATGCGAGACCATTACTTAGCTCATTGTGCGACTCCGCCGTCGTCACAAAGCCATCGCAGAAGAACGGCACATAAATTACGTCATCTTCAACTAACTAAAAAAAAGTGGCCACCGTGAGGATTTGACACTCTGCCCCACTGCTACCGCTCCGCAGACGAGTGTGCTAACCAATGCGCCGCCGTTGCATTGCGTCACCTTTGCAACAGGCGACAGTGATGAATATCTTCGAGTCTGTGCATGTGGTTGGGCTCTACCTGGCGGGCGATTCTCTAGATGTCGCATTATAGATGTCGCATGAATCGCTCGCGTCTACACTCATCAGGCGAGACAGCAAAGCGTGGCCCGAAGCGCCATGTTCACTGCCGACAAAGTACGAGACCATCGCAACGCAGCGAAACGTACCAAGCAAGCTGCTGAAGCGAAACTACGTTCACCACCCAAGCCCCCGACAGCGCGAAAGGCAGAGCGAGCGGCTGCAGAGCGAACACAGTGAGCTGCAGTGGCTGCAGCGAGGCAACGTGCGCCCCCCTAGCCCCCGACAACGCAGTTAGTCGAAACGGGACTCGTGGTTGTGTGCGCATACGTGGCGCCAAATCTGTCTCAAACGGACGCGGGGGCGTTCATCTTCAGGAATCAGCGTTCGGTTCTACGCTGCGGCCCCTGCTTACTCGTCGCAGGCGACTTCAATCAGGACGCGCGTACATGCCAACGTTCATCGGCGCGATGCGTGCCGATGTCACCTAAGACTCGTCGTTCCAGTAAATGCAGCCGCTACGTTGCTAGGCACCGGAATCGACTTGGCGTTCGGAAACGTGCAACGGACAGTGCACGAAGTAGGGTACGCATCGACATACTACTGTCGATCAACTTACGCATCGACAAGTACTGTCGATCAACTTGGACCCACGGACGCCGTCGCCGGAGCCCATGAGCCACGACGACGAATAAGAGGCAACGTGCTTCAGGTACCGTCGGATGACGGCTACGGCGTCCCGCCATAGTATGAGGTGGATTTCGCCTACGAAACCGATGAAGAAATGTAGTGCCGATACCATGGTGCCGCTGGGAAAAGTATACTTTCATCGCCCGGTGAAGTGGTGTCATCATGCTGAAAAGTGGCGTCATCGAGAAAGAACAAAGAACGCCGATGTGCTCACAAAACCTTTAATGACAACTGCGAAATTTAAGCTCATCTGAGAGATCGCAATGTGGCTGTTTTGTCGTCTTCCGTTGTTGCGACCTCATAAGCAGCAGCATTACTCTAGGAAACATAACGCAGCAGCACTGAACTCAGCGACAAGTAATGCTCTCGCATTTACACGTCATAAGAATTACTAAGGTGCCTACATAGTATTTTTTTTCTTTTGTTCTTATATTTCGGATTCTTTATTTTTCTCTGTTCCGTCCTTCAACCTAATGAAGAACGAAAGTCTCTACTAGTTTTCACCCCCTTCTTACTAAGGGTTTTAGCCGCATTTTATTTGCAGACAAAACAGACTTGTGCACTCGAACATATTCGCATATTTATTCTTTGCTTTTATGAAAAATGTCAGCAAACAAAGCACCGGCACAAAACTCCTTTTTCCCCCTTGTCGCACTGATCACCTTCAAAGCATCCGCTAAGACATTCTCATAATAAAACAATCAATCAGACATCGCCAAAATACCTTATTCGTCCTCGCGGTCTTTTATCCTAAAGCCACTTTCGCTGACAGTGCAACAACCTCTCTTCGGCAATAAAATGCGACGTATCCGGCGCGTGGAGCGCAGGTCGGCTTTCTACTTCACAGTAAAGCGTCTTACACTGAAAGACAAAAAACAGAAAGCGAAACGCCAGCTCAATTCCGGAAAAGCAAAATTGAAAGAAAAGCCATAAGAGCCCATGAAACATCAAAGTCGGCGGTGCGACGACGTTCTCTCCACGGCAACTTGGATATTTATAGCGGAGCAAAGGGACGGCTGCCGACTACTCACAAATAACGAGAAATGGGCACCAGCGACTCGCCATCTTTCGTTTGAAAGGAGCGCGGTGGCTCGAGCACAGTTGGCCACGTGTCTCCATCGGTTTCTGCTCTAGCGCCTCGTTCGGAGGGAAGCATGGGCAGCCAGGCCAGGCGGGAGGGAGGGAAGCACGAAGGGAAAAAGGGAGGAGGTGCCGAGAGCAACAGGAAACCAAGAGGACAGACAGAATTTCAGGCTGACGGGAAAGGGTGCCGGAGGAGTAGGGGGAGGCCTCGCCTCATGAGTTTTCTATCGCGCTCTCCGACGAGATGGATACGTTTTTAATGACCTGGCTTATCCTCATTGGTACATACGTACGCGACGGAACGCCGGAAGCCTGACGCAGTTTTGGAAGCACTCGGAACGCATCAAGAATAGAAGAGGGGAAAGGGAATGGGAAAGTGGGATTAATGATTGAAGAGGCATACGAATCGCGACCTTTGTTTTTATGAACGTGGGACTCTGAATTCGAGACCAATCTGTCCATAAAGAACGCTTCATGCGTAATGGAAGCTCTAAATGTGGCGTCTTTCATATCGCTCTTTTGACCGCGAAGGAATTTGCTCATCGTACCTCACCTGACACTATTTTTCTTTGTACTGAACACGCTATAACTTCGTTGTTTTGATTTGATCGAATAGCGATTGCCTCCAAATCAAATATAGATTACAGGTAACTTTCAAAAATTCTGTCCACTCCTGAGCTAGCACAACTCGTTCACAATTAGAAATTTACATCTCTTTCCGAAGTTCTCCGTCACTCCCCGTTCTAAGTTTCTACTGACAAACAAGCCTCCCAGGGTTCGTGCGTAGTGTGATAGTTTCTATAGTTTTATCGTTGTTTTATAGGCTTCGCAAAGACAGGATTTCTTGTAGAAACGTTAAATGCACCATCATTTCTTATTTAATCACTGCTGACCACTTTAAGCCTCCATTTTCCTGGTAACTTATGTCTTGTTTGCTTTATAGATGTATGGCTAGATGTTATAGTTTTATGCTACGATATGTAGCCTCAATTTTTTTTCAGTCCAGCCACATTTATGCACTGCCATGCAAGATGTCTTCCTTTTCTTTAAGCCCATCCCCAGTAGCATTTACGTTACGTTATTTTATAACATTATCTCATCCTCGCGCATTTGACTACAGCTTCAAATAGGGATTTCACAATTCACCAAAAATTGTTGCCAATGCAGAGAAAGCTTACTACGAAACCAAAGTAAAATCAACAGGAACGACAGAAAACTCTCCATAACCTAACACAAGCCATAAGCTAACTTTACGATGAAAAAAGTAAAACCACTCACCGGCGCCACAAAGGATCGAACGAAAAAGGCCACGTCACGATGGTATAGCTTATACTCTGGAGTGCTAATTATTGTTATTATTCGATATGACAACAGATATATGCACAAAGGGCAAAGACGAAAATAGGCCGCTTGCTAAGCTATTACCCAAGTCGACCACTATGTACGCTGCGAGGAGTGTTGCTCCTGTACCCACAGTGATATATCAGAAAGACGATATCATGAGTATACTTAAATAGGGAAAAAGCCAGTGACAGTTGCGGTAGAAATGTCGTTGTAAATAACATGCGAAGACAGCATGTACAGCGTAATGGCAGCCCCCTCTCCCTCCCCCCGCCTTCTTAGATAAATCTTTTTTTCTCTGAGACTATGCCCTCAACTCCCTTCACGAGGCTAGAGGTAAATAGGCGAAACAACAACCATGAAGGCGGGACAAAAGGAAGCAATTATCATGACAAAAGCTCGCCTCCTCACGGCATGGCGGTTCGCTCGAACAAACAACTGTAGTGCCGACGCGGTGACAGCACAAATGCGCTGGCGAAGGGTTGGTAAACTAGTTGCTATGTTAAATATCGCCCACACAAGGTAAAGGGACATGAATTAGCGAAAAAGCACGATTTCAGTGTAGCGTGGTCACATATCGCCCGATTCACAGGTAAATAGGCAGCAGCTTCATGCGACGTACACACTGATCCAAAAAATTGGAAGCGCCATGGCTTAAAAGAACAGAAGTTCACATTTGGCGTAAAATTCTTCTACGGTAAGCTTTCCTGAGTAACTGTACATACCCATAAATTGTCGATTCACGGAAAATCATCGGAGTGAGAAAAAACATACAACTTCATCATGATTATTGCTGCAGTGCCGCGACGCTAGTACATATGGACAAGCGCAAACACGCGAACAGAGCTCGCTTTAAACCACGTTCGTTACTCTTGCCTACACCTGCTTACGTAAGAAAGCCGCCCACTATGCTTACATGTTGCACTTGAGCTATTGTTGGAATGGAATGTACACTGCCTGTGGCTTTCGTAACATCAATCGTAATGCAGGCCCGCGCAACCGGCGTGTGTGTTATTTAAACTCTGCTGACGCCTCCGCTGGCGCCGCACCCACGTCGAACCAGGAAGCTTCCTGTTCGCATTTCTAAAATGGCGCCGGGGGATCGCAGAAATGGCTCGCTTATATTTATCGCCTCCCGTCCGCAGGGCGCCGGCAAGCAGTAGACATAAACTGGCATGGCACGCACGTGCGCGACGGTGCTACCTCTTTTAGTGTACCGAGTCGCCTTATCGCGGCTTCACCAAAACAGCATTCGGCGATGGCCGCGTTCGGCCGATTGCATTGCGTCAAGAGTGAGAGCCTACGCCATTCGGTCGTGGCTCGCTGAACGCAAGAAGAAAAGCGGCTCGCCTATAAAAAGACTGCCGCCTGACAACACTCTATAAGTGCAAGGGTACGGCTCTAATCACCGGTATTTTAAAGCGAAAGCTTTACTTGCCGCGAACTTGCTATTTCGCCGTGGCGGTGCTCCGAGGAGGCACATGACGTCACAACGCGCGCCTCGCCGCGGATATTTCTCACCCTCTCTCGCTCTCTATTCACTACTGCGCAGGCGCCACTGGTAGCGCCGAGCCACAGGTGTTCCGCCGCTGCGCAGCGCCACGCCTTTCCGCACCCACCGTTTGGTACGAAGTCACACTGCATTCCTCGTCGTTGCGCTCGTCTCCGCTCGCTTCGCCAGCTGCGTCGCCTGCCTGATAACATGTCGGATGATTGAAAACGAGAGCTCGCGTGCACCGCAACCAAAGTTGAGGCGGCAGTACTGACCGCGACAATTCTGACGGCGACCCCACTCCTACTCACATTCTTCTTTTGTGCCTTTTTAACAAATAGTTATTACCTAAATTGCCGCAGTGGTGACAGATGGCACCACAGTTACGTTGCAGCAAAATCGACATCTTTCGAGCGGGGCCGTTGCCGTAGAGGTCGCGCCCTTCAGCTTTATTGTTAACAAACCAGGCAGATAATACTGGTGTTATGATACAGGTATCATGGAATTAAACTTAACAGCCAAATGCTACGTTTCTGCGAAATTCGAGCGCCTATTGCGAATTACCTGGGCGTCGCCATAATGCCCACTCGACACACATTGGCTCCGCATTGCTCCCCCTCAAGAGCACTGCGGAATCTACAGCATGTGCCTTCGTACTCATGGAGAACTGTCCCAAGAGGAGGTGATCCTCCCTCCGATGTAAAATCTTATGAGGGACAAAAGTAATATGCGCCGGTCGCCTCTCTAGCGTCTCTCTCTCTCTCTCACACACACAAACACAAACAAGTATCAGAATATTTATAGTGTTAGTGTTGGTATAGTACGGTGTTGGTTTATGGTATGGCTATGGGGTTGCGCTGCTAAGCATGAGGTCGCGGAATCGATTCCCGGCCGCGGCGGCCTCATTTATATGCGAGCTAAATTCAAAAACGCCTGGGTCCCGTGCATTGGGGGCACGTTTACGACGCCCATGTGGTCAGAATTAATCCGGAGTCCCTAACTACGGCGTGCCTCACAATCAAATCGTGGTTCTG
Source organism: Dermacentor albipictus (assembly GCF_038994185.2). Lineage (NCBI taxonomy): Eukaryota > Metazoa > Arthropoda > Arachnida > Ixodida > Ixodidae > Dermacentor > Dermacentor albipictus. The sequence continues at coordinate 61,555,167 of NC_091823.1, forward strand.
GCACGTAAACCCCCAGAATTCATTCGGTATTCATGGTGCATACACTTAATACTAGGCTCACGCACAGTCTTATTGGTCAAAGCATGATCAAAGGTTTGCTCATGCATGTGCCATTTGTGCTGTGATGAACTAGCTAGAATAGACTTCATCAAGGGAACTCAAAAGGCTCTCATTACAGAGCTTTACTGCACTTTCTGCATGATGTTGGTTCCATCCATATTTATAATTCCTTAACTATGCCGTAAAGCATCCCTTCTTTATCACAATAAGAACAAAAGAAAGAAGTCCATCAGGCCTTCCACTCTGTGAAGAAAGACGAGCAGCGAAGCTGGGGTGTTTTACCTCATCCACGCATCTTATGCATAAGTAGCGTTGTTGTTGTTGAAGGACACAGACAACGAGTACACATTTTGCCTCTGGAGTAACTTATCGTTATTCATTCATGAAGTAGGGACGTTTGCAAGTACCGCCGCATAGCAAACGGGAATTCCACAATATTGTCACGTGGTGGTGACGTTGAAGAACACAGTAGCAATACTGTGAAAGACAAAACTAACTTTTATTGGGCGAACCTGTGCCCACAAAACAGGCTACACTTATAGCACAACGATAGCGGCGAACACGGTCGGCGATCGTCTAAAATCTGATCAGCGGGTCAAGCGCGTCGGCTTTTATACAGCAATTGTCGAACGTTCCAGACTAATCGTTGGGACCCGCGTGCCTTCCACAAAGTTCTACACCATTCGCGTCAGGCGAATAAATCAGATAACACAAGGTTCGGCGACAACAGACTGCGGATAGAAGCATCGATAACTTTCCAGAAACTTCGGATACATGCAGGCGCGTCCCGCACTGTGCGATAAGATTTGTTAGGTGGCGAAACGTGGTTGCCCGATAGATATAAGTACACGTGTCAATATATACAACTTAGCTTTGAACTACGTAATTATAAAAAGCAGATGAAACTCAGCGTAAACTTAAGGTTGTTTTAACGGCTAATTGTCATATAATTTGTTTCGGGATGGTTTTGACAAAAAAAGAGTTACACCCGTTTTCTGTGACCATACTCCCTCTGTAGACGGTTATGTATTAACAGCAGACGGGAATTCTGTAACCTTTACAACCTCCGTGAGGACTAATTATGACAAGTAAATGAAACTCCGCGTATTGATAGAGTCGTCTTAGCGGCTAATTTCAGCATAATATTTTTCAAGATACCCACATTAGCCTGAAAAATAAAGCTTGTGACGTCACACCCAAAAGTGGAAACGATGTCGTGATTTCATGCTCCTAGGCGCGAATGTTTAAACTTCTTCACGTGAGGCATTTTGATTGCCAAACGAACTGTTCTCTTTAGGCTTGCAGCTCGCTCAAGATTATGCGCGAGCACTCCCATAAACCTATGCTTCTGCACTTCCCTTAAGGATATCAAAGAACGATATGCGGCTCAATGACAATGCTAGAGGGGTTTCGAACGCCAGTTCATTTTTAGTCGCCTGTTTATCGAATTATACCTTCAAGATACATATGATCAAACCAAGTATCTATGCTTCAATGAATGAAAAGTACTATGGCCAACAAACAGTCACAACGCAACCATCTATGCGAAAGATATATTCACACAATCCTGAAGCATTCGAAATTCTGTGCAGCACCGTGTACTCAATGACAAGTTATTAGATAAGATAGCATTGATTGCATCATACTACTATATTTTAGACAGTATGGCATCATATTATTATTCTTAGAAAGCATTTTAGCCTACCAGTTTTGCTGCGCTGTAGTGTCTCCAGATGCTAGGAACCTGGGTTATGGAAAGTAAACAAACACCGCGAAGCTTTTCATGCTGCCCTCCGCTTTCATCGTCAGGAACACTTGACGGAACGAAGCACGTCGGATGCAGCAGCGTCCATATGCACGATAAAGAACTTTCTGCAGTCACACATTTGTTTGCCAAGAAAGTCCGCGCGCTAACTCAGGCAAAATTTCGGCTGAAATGCGCACCACGCTTTGAACAAATGCTTACCCCCGCCGTGGTTGCTTAGTGGCTATGGTGTCCTGCTGAGCATGAGGTCACAGGATCGAATCCCGGCCACGGCGGCCGCATTTCGACGGGCGCGAAATGCGAAAACACCCGTGTGCTTAGATTTAGGCGCACGTTAAGAAAAACCCAGGTGGTGCAAAGTTTCCATGGTTCCCCACTATGGCGAGCCTCATAATCAGATCGTGGTTTTAATTGGCACGTCAAACCCCATAATTTAATTAATTTCTAACAAATACGCAAACAAAACCGTGGACCGTAGCTGCTGAGCTGAAGTGACCAATGTCATTCCGCACGACACAAAAGCTGTAACAGGCTTGCAGATGTATGCTATATTTAATGGCAGAGGCACTGCTTTGCAACTGTAGAAAGAAGCTAATACGCTAAAATAGTGCTTTTGTAATGCAAAACCAGCAAATAAAGTTTTATTTTTACAATGAAAACAATCAAGCTCTTGCATTAGCACAGCTCTTCTTTTTCTTTTTTTAATTCCTTGCGCTCCCGTACTTTGTCCCTTTATTTGTGCTCTAAATAATTGCCTCTAAAAAATTTGATTGTGACCAGCTTAAATTCTAACTTTCGTTACCGATATAAATCGGACTTGGGGCCTTGTTTTAATATACCGATAAGCCACGAAAACTTACTTATTTCTATTCTTACATTTCAAAAATATTTCCACTTTCCATTATAAAAAAATATGGGGTTTTACGTGCCAGAATCCCGATCTGATTATGAGGCACGTCGTAGTGGGAGACTCAGGAAATTTGGACCATCTGGGATTATTTAACATGCACCTAAATCTTAGTACACCGGTGTTTTCGTATTTTTCCCCCCATCGTAAAGGCAGCCGCCGCGGTGGGGATTCGATCCCGCGACCTCGTGCTTAGCCACCTTCTCTTAAACGGTACGCAGTATCACGAACAGTGGAATGGCTACAGTCACCGAATATTTCAGTGACATTATTAATGCTAATTTCATGGCAAGCTGCGTGAATGCCAATGACCGAGATGGAAAACAATGGGCTACGCAAACGCCCCGCCTAGCTCGTTCCTTAACGCCGTTGTTTCACGCTGGCAAGGTGCAGTCCCTTGTTGCGGCCAAACGTAACTCCAGACCTTCAAGGCTACGCCCGCACTTAGACTTCAAGAGTATGGCTCACTCGACCGTATACGTTTTCCGGCAGCTACCCGCGTCGCACAAGGAAGAGAAAGACGATCAATCGGTCTTTGGGCTACGTGTTCTCAGGCACCCCCCCCCCCCCCCCGCCATTTTCTCATTTGTGCACGGACACATTTTTTTCGATGGCTTCTTTTCGTCTTGGTCCCTTATAGCTAGCGGAGCGAATAACCTGCCTTGTAATTCCTTGCGCGTCTCGGGTGCCCACTGTTCCGCCCAGTGCATTCTGTCGAGTCGCCCAGCGCCCAGATTGTTCGGAAGCACGGTCCGTGACAGCCTTGCCCGCACCCATCAGAGGTAAAGAAGAAAAAAAAAATACTTAATAATTCTCGAGACAAATCATACGCCGCGGAAATGGTCCGACCACGTGTCACGGTGCTTCTTGGTGACGTCACGCGAACCACTCTCCATCGCCCTCTTGCATTCCCGCTCCTTTTGCTCGTGGTTGCCGCGGCGGCCGCGGTTTTGCCGAGTCTGCGCGCATCGTCATTTCGCCGTTTTTTATCTTTTGGCGTCGCTTCGATCGCAGCGTGGTGATACTGGGAAGCGAGAAAAGGTGGGCGTGAGTTGCACTTCCACGAATCCACAATGCCTTATAAGTGAGCGCTGGACCTTTTAACCTTCATTCCGTTTTTGCTTTGACGAGCGCGGTACACCATCACGCTGGGGCCATGGCTCTACTCTGGCTGTCGCTCGCATACGAGGCTGCTCTGTCCTGGCTTCCCCAACAAGATGTGCGGTCCGAAGGCTGGCCACTCACTGGAAGTCCGGTGCCGGTAGCCATCATCACGGCTTTCTATGTCTACTTCGTGAAGATCTTCGGCCCCCGGATGATGTTGCACCGCAAGCCTTACGAACTGAAGCTCTGCATCCTCGCCTACAATCTGCTAACCACGCTCCTCAGCGCCTTCTTCCTCGTGCGGTTCGCCAAGCTCGCCTACTGGGACCTGGGCTACACCTTCCTTCAGGAACAGGATCTGGGTGTCTCCCCTGCGAACCTGGAGATCGTGCGCCTCTCCTGGTGGCTCTACCTGTTCAAGCTGGGCGAGCTGGCCGACACCGTGTTCTTCGTCCTCCGCAAGAAGAACGACCAGGTCAGCACCCTGCACGTCGTGCACCACTTGATCGTCTCGTGGAACATGTGGCTGGCGGTGACGTATGGCGCGCAGTATCACAGCATGTTCGTCATTTGTCTCAACTCGCTCGTGCACGTCATCATGTACGCCTACTACTTCCTGTCTGCGCTCGGCCCATCCTTCCGTCGCTTCCTTTGGTGGAAGAGATACCTGACCCAAATGCAGCTCGGGCAGTTCGTCCTCCTCTTCGCGCACGCCATCGGCACGGTGTTCGCCACCGGCAACTACGTGCGTCTCTTCAGCTGGCTCGAAATGGCGCAGGCGGTGCTGTTTTTCGTGTTGTTCACCTCCTTCTACGCCAACGCGTACACCAAGAACAAGAAGCCGTGAGCCCCAGCAGCGTGCTCCAGCCAACTGGAATGCAATGAGCGTTCGTTGGCACTGCTGCGGTGTCCGGGCACGTCTTAAGTGGAATGACAAGAGACTGTAAGCTTACGGTTCCTTTCTTTGCGGATCGAACTCGATGGCTTTGCCCCGATACTTGCAGTTTTTCTTACTTCACTTTTTCACATTACTTTTTCAAACGAGCAGAAGCATTCTGCGTACGTCACATACGTAGCTTTGTTCAACTGCTCGCCTTTGCGGGTTCTCTTTTACACCCATTTTTTGCTATATTTGTACGCGCCGTTGAGTGATGTCATTATTTCTCCGGCCATTGTGACTTGTCTTGTCTGCGCTCTTCGACTTCCTAAAAGACAACCATGTTTTATTCATCTAGAAGACGCAGCACATTACCTTTATACTCTTTTAAAGTGTTCACATTCATGCACCCGTTCTGCTGTAGGACGAAAGGCCAGGCTTCCATGTTCTTTGATGCTGACACACTTGGCAATATTGCTTGTAAACGTCATTCGCCGGCATAACGCAGGCAAGTGTAGTGCTTATCACGATGTTTCACCTCTTTGTCTGAAAAACCATGAACACATTGGAAGTACGTGCTTTCCAAGTGTAGCATGCTGTAATTTCTTCGCCATTTGACATTGTAGTCTCTAAAATTTGATTGAAACGGATACCTGTTAACTTGCTGTTTCATCCTGGGCACTTTGCGGCGGGGCTTGCGCAAACAGGGTTTGTGAAAATTTTCCGCCGACGCCCTACGACGAGAGGACATTCTTGTGCTGACGTTCAGGACGAGCCTATGCAGCAGCGATAACGTGGCAAACGCAGCGCTGTTTCAAACAGCAATGCCTAATTTTGCTCCAAATATCGTGGACGTCTAGGCGAAAGAAAAACGAGGATTTGTCAAGTGTGTCGCTGTTAAGAGTTCGCCTTTTAGGTTGTGCTTTTTCGCCTACTTTCTGCAGAATGCTTCACCTACTAGTGTACATCATTCATGTGAACCAAAGTTTGTGCCAAACAAAACGTGGTGCTTTGCACTTTTATGTGACAACCCACTTTTATCAAATAAATGGCATAAACCTATGGTTGCGATGTCGCTGTCTTTTGTGTATCAACGAAACGTTTGTCGCGTTCCACTGCCTGGCAGCATTTTGCAAAGCCGAGGTGGGGCATCCACTCATCGCTGGTCGATTAAGTGCGTGCCCCCTCTGGTGTTAGGCTGCTGAGCACGAGGTCGCGGGATCGAATCCCGGCCATGGCGGCCGCATTTCAATGGGGGCGAAATGCGAAAACACCCGTGTACTTAGATTTAGGTGCACGTTAAAGAACCCCAGGTGGTCGAAATTTCCGGAGTCCTCCACTACGGCGTGCCTCATAATCAGAAAGTGGTTCTGACGCGTAAAACCCCATGTTTGCGTGCCCCTTTTTCAAGGTGTGCTTAACCCGCCCTCTACTTGGTGAAAAAAAAAAAAAGTCCGCGGACAGCATGTGCTGGTGCGAACATTTCAGTGAAGTTTCAGAGTCGTGCGCGTCGAATTGCGGCCTCCAGCGGAGCGCGAAGTCGCCTTTCTCTCGAACGATCTTTTCAGCAGAAGCTTGCTCCTCACTCTTTCCTGGACATTTTATTTCGTAATAAGGTCGATTCACATTAGCCGCTCCTATTAGCCCATAGCTGGCATCAACTAATGTTTAATCAGTGATTCTCTTCCTACTGTTACTGTGTTTTTGACGCAGTTTGATAAGCAGGAAGAAGTAAGCGAAGATCTGCTTTCGAATTTCGGTAATGACTGCGATCGTCCAGCAGCTGATTATCGTTTGCTCAGGCTCGGCCGGCCGCGTAGGAATTAGACTTTGGCCGCCCTGCTTATCGGTGTCGTTGCCATCTCGTCGCACCCCCCTCCCCTTCAAGCAAAAGTGAATTGCGTCGCGAGTACGTTTTCTGCAGGTGTTTGATGGGCCACACTTCTGAGACAAAAAAAGCGAGAGAAAGAATGAAGCATGCTCCTATGGCAATGGTTTTGTAGATGCGCGAGGGGAAACGTCATCCAGCTTGTCTTTGTGCACGACCAGCGCATGCCTTTCTCTGCAGGGCAGGCTCGAACGGAAACCAGTACTACTTGCGTTAATTTTCTTTCAAGTTCTGCTGTTGCGAGCCTTGTTTTCAACATCTTTCCGCTTCTGACTTCCTCGTCAACATGTGCACAACGCATTCATGTGAAAAGTTTATGTTCAAGATACGTGAGCCAGCAGTCCATCGGGCGCGGCTATTCTTTCATTGAAGCATAGAAAGGCAGAAAATGGGCTTTACTCAGCCTATCATTTGTTGTGCACAATTCTATATAAGTAATTTTTATCGCATGTTATACGTGCAGATCATCATTCGCATACCTGTAAAAACTTGTTTTTTATTCAATGGAAAGAGCACACTTGCTAATCCAAGAACATGCTATGCCTAGTAAATTTTCTACATAACTCTCGTTAACCTAACGTGCAGATATATTTGGCAACTATTTTGAAAACCACTATGGTTCTTTTCGTATTTGGATTTGTTTCGCGAAACAGTATGTAACACCTGTAGACCTTCATTCAGAGCTGTAGCATTGTGAACAAAGTATCATTACGCGATTCCTCACGCGAATATTGCAGATGTTCCTTAAAATTTCTGATATAATTTGTTTGGTCGATCACCATATAGGCACAGATCCCACATTAGCTCTCCATTCTTTAGTGCAGGGTAGCCTACCGGGCTCAGCCTTGCTGTCCTCACTGCCTTTACCTAATGACAGCTCTCTCTCTGTCTCCAAGACAACAAAAAGAACCAAGATTTTTGTCGAGAACCAGTAAATGCAGGCGAAACGTGTGTCAATCGGTGGTCGATCATCAGCTGGGGAGTGATGCACAAAGGCATTAATGAAAGCGTAGCTTCGGGACGCAGAGAAATATTTTTAATGCGACTCAAATCCGCTGCATTCAGTGCACCAGGGCAACCTGGGCCGCTATCTTGTACACGTTCGAAAAGCCGACGTTCGAGTTCGCCTCGCGCCGTTGTCCAGGCTGCGCCGATATCGCGGCTTAGGCCAATCAAGTCCAATCCCGTGAGGCGAAATCGAACGTCGGCTTTTCGAACGTGTACAAGATAGCGGCCCTGATCAGAGCGATGGTCGTTATACATTGCTGAACTTTCAATAAGGTTGTTTCCATTCATCCGTTCTCGTTTCAACGGTTTTCAAGAGAAAACTTTATTGCCCAACTCGTGTCGGCGTCGGTTTTGGTGCTGCCGTACGAAAACAATCAAGCCGCGCAAAAAAAAAAAAGATTGCTTGTCGGGTTGCGAGACCACCACGCTAACCGACTCGGCCACCGTCCGTTCATCATACGCGCCCTTTAAAGTAGGATTTTATATGCATAAAGTAGACGCAGCGCAAGGCGCGAGCCAATCACAGGCGTCCCCTCCCTCCGGAGGAGGGAAAGGGTGTGATCGCATGCTCGTTCGCCTCGCTCCCGCCGTTTCCCGCCAGTTCAGGCCAGGCAGTCGGATGGGGAATACAGGCTGCGCCGAAGAAACGCCAGCGGAAACGCCACGGGTTCGTCGTGTGTTCGGCCGAATAACACGTGATGCCGCCGGGAACTCGCTCGAGAAAGGGCTCGTCATCGACGTGCCGACCTCGCCGTGAGGGAACGTGAATCCGAGGCGTTACGACAACGAAGAGCCGCAGATCCCGAGCTTCGCTTGCACACCTCTTCCCAATAGTGGAAGGGCGGTCAATTTTTTAAACGCCGTCCTCTAATACGCTGCACGCACATTATGCATTTTCTTTCACAAATCCCATAAGCTCAGCTTCATGGGACGTGTTCGGAGCATAGAGCAGGTGCCGGATTTAAGCTTAGAGTCTAGTGATTGGCTGGAGGTCATCCGTCATGAAACTTTTGAAGTGGACGCAATAAACAGGAGGCGAAAGCAATTCCAGTTTCCTAGTACACTCGTTTCTGGCGCAGCATGCTTTTTTAAAATTTTTATTAAGATTATTCGTGACTTTGCCGAAAGGAACGATGTTTCTTGGCGCAAGCATAGCAAATTTTTGTTGGGTAACGTCACATGGCACCTGTCGCTGCAGCAGACGACGTGGGAAAGAAGCGCTCGCCATGCTGTTGGCATTTGCGCCGTGCCCGGCCAATTGATTTCTGTACGAAAAAAAAAGCCTACGCCCTGTGGGAAGCAGTGTGCGGAGAGCCTACCAAGTTAACGAAACGACCATGGGAGCACCAAGACATAGGCGGCTGTTTCATGACCTACATGATCACATTCATGTTGTGACCTATCATTTATGTTCGCCACACACTCTTCTAATACCATGCCGATTTTGGTACATACCACGTTAACGAAGCGATCATGAGAGCACCATGTTTTAGGCGGCGCTTTCATGACCTTCATGACACGCATGTCATGATCTATCATTTATGTTAGTCATACACTCTTGTCATAGTGTGCCAATTGTGGTGCATATCAAAATGTAGGCGGCTGTTTCATGACCTACGTGACACGCATGTCGTGACATTCATGTCGTGACCTATCATTCATGTTCCTCATACACTCTTGTCATGCCAATTTTGGTACATATCAAGACGTAGGCGGCTGTTCAATAACCCACGTGACACACATGTCATGACCGACCATTTGTGTTTGTTATGCACTCTTGTCGTACTATGCCAGTTTTGATACCTACCAAGTTAACGGAACGACCATGAGAGCATCAAGCCGTAGGCGGATGTTTCATGACCTACATGACACACATATCATGATATTCATGCCATTACCAATCATTATTTTCGTCATACACTCATGTCATACTGTGCCAATTTTGGTACATAAGAAGTTAACGAAACTACCATGAGAGGTCCAAGACGTAGGCGGCTAGATAGATAGGTACTGTCAAAGTTGCAATTGTTCGCCAAGAAATGCTTCGCATTTAATAATGAACTACAGAAGCACGGATATTCGCAACCAATAATAAATTGTTTTCTTAACCATCATAGAAGAGTTGGCACAGCCGACCACAACAGTTTTGTTTTGGCCTGGTCGGTGTAGTTCCTTTCTGTGAAGTTATCGAGCAGAAGCGGTAGCCGTTGTACATCTGCTCCCATGTCAGCCCCGCCAGGCCTCCTTTTTTAGCGTAATTAAACCATATGTCACACATGTAAAATGGGCTAAATACCGTGTAGTAATGATTAAAGAACATCTAAAACCGAAACCAAATTTTAAAGTGCGAAAAAGAGATGAAAAATTTGCCTTCTAGGCACAGGCTGCAAGGTGAAGCGCACCTCGGCCGTCGCGCAGGTAGCTCCAACTTCCTGTTTTAATTCAAAACGCAAAGCATGACTGCTACGTAATTCAATTCCTTTTTCTTTGGGGGGGGGGGGGGGGAGGGGGTGAGCGAAGGCTGCTGCCGTGTTCATGAACGTTCAAAGCTGGAAATGTCACAACAAGATCTGGTCGGTGGAATGTTCTCCAGCGCATTGAGTTTGCGCAGAAAGCGTTCAAATACCTTGTGTAAATATAAATTGCAAGTATTCTATTCCTGGAAAAAAAAAAAGAATAATCGCTGACATATAACGAAGGGAAATTTACGTCTGCGCGTCAGCTAGCATAAATCGGCTCATGAGCGGCTGTCAACAGGTAACTTCAGTTTCTTACAACGCAGAAAAATACGCTGTGCGAAACCAAAACCATGTTCACTAGAAATAAACCGTGGAAGATTTTTCATCTTTATAAGGATAGACTAGATGTTCACAATGTGCTCTTTTATTTAGATAAGGATAGAGCTTGTTTCTTTCATAGCGACTGCAGAAAAAGTGTGCTTACCTCTCGTTCGCTGGAAAGCGGAAAAATTTCGTCCTGCTGTTCCTCCTCGAACTGCCACATCACACAGCCGCCGCGCAGCACGCTTTGTGGATTTTCCTTGGTTTTTCGACATTGCCGGGACATCAGCGGGCACAGAATAAAATATTTACCTGCAGAACACTCCTAGCGCAGAACGGATCAGGCTCACCAGATACAACGACATAACCAGTGCATATCTAAATGCCAGTAAGATATACCCACCGCCGAGTCCCAAATTGAACAGTAGGCAGGCCGTCGCCTGGAGACAACTCCAAACGAACACCTTCCCTAATCTATACCGTCTGAAACGTATCTTCCCAGATAAGCATCAGGACGACGCGTGCAAATTGTGCCAGGAAGGACCAGCAACACTCAAACACATGCTCTGGGAGTGTAATGTAGTTATAAGAAGGATGGCAGTTGCTCCGGAGACCCTGTCGTCGAGGTGGGCCGCCGCTCTGCGCAGCTCCGACCTCGGAATCCAGACGTGGGCAGTCCAGCAAGCCCATGAGGCGGCGTTGAGGCAGGGCCTTGACGTTCCCTCGTGGGAGGCCTGAGCCCGGGTCGCGTTGAACCTTGCCGGACGTACAAGAAAGCTGCATCCATCCATCCATCCATCCATCCATCCATCCATCCATCCATCCATCCATCCGTCCGTCCGTCCGTCCGTCCGTCCGTCCGTCCGTCCGTCCGTCCGTCCGTCCGTCCGTCCGTCCGTCCATCCATCCATCCATCCATCCATCCATCCATCCATCCATCCATCCATCCATCCATCCATCCATCCATCCAACGTATTCTTGGTAATTATATTTCAGTTGCACTAACAACTGCACTGCCGAGAAAAGTACTAAGTTCGCGGTTTTTCCTAGCTTCAGCAGGTAGTGAAAAGTACTACTTATAAATTTACTACCTGCACTTACTAACGTAGTGCTTTTTGTGACACGTAACGTGTTCGAAATGCACAAGTAGTAAGTGGCTACTATCCGTCAATCAAGCTCGTGGTGGACAAAGCCGTTCCGCACAACGCAGCGCGCCCAGACTGGTGCATATGAGCGCGCTCAAGCCTTGTCTTGCACGTCTTCGGTGCCAAAATCGGGAGTAATGGTGCCTACGAAAAATCAAAAACCAAACTTGAACTGCGCGCCACGGTGACGTTCAGTAGGCGGAGCGTTGTGGGCCCGCCCAGCTCCACCGTAACCTGCTCATGCACGTCATTGAGAAGGAGCGGAAGCGCTGCTTAGGGTATGTCTGATTGCCAGTAACTTCGCTTCTTCTGAACGTACTGAAGTACTTCTACAGTAAAGCTGTATATGACTAGTTTCCAGCGGATCAATGCCTGTAGACCAAAAACCGTGGGTCGACCCCGAAGATAGTTCAATACTGGGCCGACCCGCGGCGGAGGTCATGCAGGCTTCAGGCACTCCGCCAATTTGTAAAAATAAATTTAATATCTTGGGTAAAAATACAACCCGTATCAGATGTTAAGCTGATAAGAACAGATACTACAGTTTGACCTGCGTCGGCCATGTCTACGTTCGCACCGCCCTCTCTTTGTCGGCGCTGCAAGCACTTGCGTATCTCCTTTCCTTTCATTCCGCTCTCTCGTGGTGGCGGTCCCGTCCAAACCTGACGCGTGTCTAGTTGCCTCCGGCTCGTGGGGGCAGCGGTCCTGTCGTCCACGCGAATGGATATAAAGATCGCGGTAAACGAGTCCGACCTATGTTCAAAATTCAGTGTCACCTCTGCATCGTATGCTAAACAGCTTCGCTGGTCATCCCCCTTCACAGAGTGGAATTGGTCATGCTTCTTGTGGCAAAGTATCTCTGAAATATTCTGTTTTAACTTCGAGTGCATTTTTAGACTACGATAAGAAGTAATGCAAGACCCCTTTAAGCTTTAATAGGAAGGAAGTAGAAGTTAGGTGTAGCCAAGCAGGCGGCCTGAGAAACCTCGCTTGGAAGCACTTCATTTTAGTAATGCCGGATATCGATGAAATTGTCGCCAATATACAGTTTTCAACAATAATTACGAGAGGGAAGAGATAGATTTATTTATAGAAAGGCAGAGAGGTCGACCTGAACTTGCTTGTATGGTGCTAGTGTCTACGGGATCTGAAAGTATGTTTATTCAGCCAGCAAGAGAATGATTGGCCGTGCATGGATTAGTCTAATATTCACTGAATGTGCACAAAAGATTCGCACTTGCATCCAGTGTGCGAAGACGCGACAGCGAATTTACCATTTTGCGCCGCAGACTCGGAAAGTTTCGCGTTTCATCTATGGCAGGAAACAATCGAAGCGGGCCTGCGAATACTCCGCCCGCCGCTGCCAGTCTGATGTCGTGCTATTGCTCGTCTCATACGACAGTACTTTTGTTCAAGGCCGTCAGGACCCCGACGCAAACAAGGGTTTCGTGATTCGTGTCTTTACGCTTCGCCGCGGGCAAACACTTCCCCTTGTACATTGATGTATTTACATGCGCCGTGCTTCGCTACAGATACATCTGTCGTCACTCTCTTGTCAGAGACGCATCATACTTTATTTTCGTCCTCGTGATATTGCGGCATCGACCTATCACCTGTGCATACCTTGCATCCGCATTAACTAATATTTGCATTTCGGCGTAGCATGTCAGCGGTGTAGTGCATGAACATTGCATGAGATAGCCGTTATGACCTGTGCTGTGTGCAAACAAAAATTGCATGAAATGAGACGTTACGTAGCATGAAAGTAAGACACAATCACACCCACCACATTTGTTATTAACCGCTTCACGGAAGCATAGCTTCACATGGATTCCTAAATCTGCGTTGGACACGCGAAACTTATTTTTCCGGAGAATGGGCTGGCGGTGAAATCCGCCAAAATTAGTGATATGGTCGAGTTGGTCTATGATATTGCAATACGCATTAACCCAGTAAATTAAATTTTTAGGTTTGGGGTGCCGAAAACGTGCAGTGGATTATGATGGACGCCGTAGTGGAGGGCTCCGGATTCGTTTTGACCCCTTGCGTGTATGTATGTATGTATGTATGTATGTATGTATGTATGTATGTATGTATGTATGTATGTATGTATGTATGTATGTATGTATGTATGTATGTATGTATGTATGTATGTATGTATGTATGTATGTATGTATGTATGTATGTATGTATGTATGTATGTATGTATGTGTGTGTGTGTGTGTGTGTGTGCGTGCGTGCGTGCGTGCGTATGTGTGTGTGTGTGTGTGTGTGTATGTGTGTGTGTGTGTGTGTGTGTGTGTGCGTGCGTGCGTGCGTGCGTGCGTATGTATGTATGTATGTATGTATGTATGTATGTATGTATGTATGTATGTATGTATGTATGTATGTATGTATGTATGTATGTATGTATGTATGTATGATGTATGTATGTATGTATGTATGTATGTATGTATGTATGTATGTATGTATGTATGTATGTATGTATGTATGTATGTATGTATGTATGTATGTATGTATGTATGTATGTATGTATGTATGTATGTATGTGTGTGTGTATGTATGTATGTATGTATGTATGTATGTATGTATGTATGTATGTGTTTGTGTGTGTGGGGGGGAGGCGTTCTGGCATTTCAAACCCACCGCAATGCGGCTGCCGCGGCCGGGAATCAAACCTGGGGCCTTTGCTGAACAGCACAAAACCATAGCCACTGAGCTAATCCGGCGGAGATATAGCGCAAAAATGTTGTTAACTCACGTGTGGAAGAGAACAACACAATCGCTACGTCATTTTTTTTCTCCCCACTTGAACAACACGCTCATAGCAGGATGCAACAATATGTGGTTGATCTAAGTAGCTCTGAAGTAACACTGTACAAGAAGCGTAATTCATTAAAACTTCGTTAAGGTGCACATTTTCTTAAATGTGATGGTTAATGCCTCAGGGCATACAGAGGTATATGATGCGGGCGAATAAGGATGATTAAATGAATGAGAAAATATTTGCGGATCTTATGAAGTCCAGGAGCAATCGATAATGCGATCCCCGCGTCCAAGCAGTGTAATCGCTAGGATTATGCGGTGAAAGTCCCGTTGCTGCGAGATGCCGGAGCCTCGTCGGTTTCAATGCGCATGATCTATTTGTTGACACAATGTCGAAGCCTACCAACTGGCGAATTATGGCGGCGACAGCTACGTATATGTGGGTCCCCATGCAAGAAAAGCAGCAAGAACAAACAAACAAGGAAGAACAGCCACCTGTGAACGAATACGTCAACAAATTTGGTGTGGCGTTTAACTTGTTGAATGTGCGTCGCGGGTAGTAATACACGGTTCCCCTACCTTGCAATTAAATTAAATTATGGGGTTTTGCGCACTGTTGTGAAGTCGGGCCCTTCGCAGCCACGAAGGTACCATATATGATGTCGTGACAGGTGCCGGGAGAAAGAAAGGTGCCGACTGACGTTTAAGATACAAGAAAAAAGTCTGTAAACAAAAGCGCATCATCAGGTTTTACAAACATGGTTTCAATTCTCGGAGCACACTAAATGCTCTAGTCTTTGCATGTGCGAGCCTCCCTTACAAGCAGTCTAGATCCGTTTTTTATGCCGTTTATTTCCCTCTTTCACTCATCGAAGAAAATCACTGGCCAATCATAAACGCAAAACCATTCACATTCTATCCCGGCCCCAACGTTCCACCTTTCTGCAGTACTCCTACTTTTTTGCAGCACGCCCACCTTTTTTTTCTTTTTTTTTTGCCTAACCTCCCCTTGTCTCCAACGTCCCACAATACGAGGCAACCACGTGGCAAATTGTGAACTTGGCGCTGACGTCCTTTCCCCGAGAGTCCTTGACAATGACCCTGTCATCAATAAGTGACCCCTTTGTGACGGTCAATCTCTCAGGATCGGCAGCCTAACCTTCGCAGTAGTCGGAGGGCGACGTCGTCGTGAAGTCAACTGTCATTTCCGGGTGCTCGAAAAGTCGAAGATCGGGAACGTGACTGTTTGTTCTTAAGGCTCAGGTGACACTGATTGAGTTGCCTTGGGTGAACGATGAGGCGTGATCAGCGCAAGTGACAGCTGCATGTCTGCCGATAAAGCATCTTTTGTTCCAAGGGATCGCCAGGCACAACACCGCCATAACCACGATCTGATTATGAGGCACGCTGTTGTGGGGGACTCCCGTATAATTTTGACCAGCTGCGGTTCTTTAACATGCATCTAAATCTAAGTACATGGGTGCTTTTTTGCATTTCGCCCCCATCGAAAGGCGGCCGCCATGGCCGAGATCTAAAACTGCGACCTAAGCAGCGCAACACTGAAGCTCCTAAGCAACTATATGGCGGGGGACTTTCTTGCCGTAAAGTGGATGAAATGTAATCCGACCAGATACGTAAACGATCGCCTCAGGGAACTTCACGCGTTGGTAAATACTCAGGAATTTCACATCTTGCAAATAATTGCTGAAATTGCTGTTGCTGTCCTGCTTTAAAAAGAAATGAAAGAAAGCAGAGAAAAGACATTGTTTTGGGACATTGAGGCCAACGTGCATGTGAGCTAGCTCAATAGTATTATAGTAAAGCAGAGAGGAGCGAAGCGTGCATCAGTCAAGCTACAGACAACTTACAGGATAAATAAATCATTCAAATCGATATCTTAGAGTTGCCTCGTCTGTTGAAAGTTGGGCAGTAACACGGTTCTCACGGATGGGAGCTGTTTTCTGGCGATGCAACGGGTTTACCTATGTTGTACTTCGCGTGCGCAAAAAGACGCAATTACTGATCTCATCAACCGGCCTAATCAGCCACCACGCTAAGTTATATTTTCAGGAGTTACCTTCACCCATCAAAATTGCCTCCCATGAGGATGTATACACCGGCAGCAAGACCGTTTAACTTCTCGTGTCTCCAAAACAGCGCTGTTATTATCACCAAATGAGAGATATGTGGACCAAATACGCATCTATATACCGATAGGTTGGTGTCGTGTGCCAGCTCTACATGTGCCGGGGTCATTACAGCTACCCTAACCCCAATCTGTTTCAATCTGTCCCATATCACGTCAACACCGACCGATATATTGCTGCCTTCCGTACTGCTGTAATATACGCCCTGCAAGAGCAACCTCGCAAATGGGTCACATTTTGCCACTATAAAACAGCAATTCAGGATTTGTAATTTGCTATACATCATAGGGCACTTGACAAGTTAGTACTGTCGTCATCCTTATGAAGGAGAATACGCGAGCTCATGACAAATAGCCCCATCGGCCACATGTCGCGCGGCACCGCGACAAGATGCAAAAACTGAAGGAAAGGAGAACGCCGTTCCTTTTCTTTTTCTGCTTGCACCCCAGCACCAAACATTTTTTTTTATATAATCCTAATTTTTCTTGTGGCATGCCTGCGACTAAGACCCATTTCATTCGCGTCTGATATGCACGCAGAGCGCCTTTCGCATCGTCGGAAGCAATCGGCGTAAGCGGTTAGCATGACAAGTAGCATGACCTCCCTACCACATTTTCCCCGTTCTGCTCCGCTTTCGTGCTGTATCAGCATAGAGAGAAGGAAACACGCAACAAGGGGTGCAAGCAGTAGAAGTAACGGCGCCACTCTCTCCTTTTGTTTGCACATTTCACCACGGCGCCGCGCAGCATGTGGACGACAAGGCTATTTGCCCCGCGATCGCGTGTTCGCTTTCATAAGGATGACGATAGTACATAAGCCAGGTTACCAGCATCAGGCTTTCGATAAAGTTCACGACATTATACTTCAGCGATTGGCAAGATTCATCGGCACTTATTGAAATGATTTCACCGACGAAGCTACCCGGTCAGCCTGTGAAGTATTCCGAACGGTTCCCGCTCCCCTATTCAAAACAGACGCTGCAAGAAAACTTTATTCGCCGAGTGAGACTGCGACACACACTTCACCTAGCCTATCGAACTGCTTCTGTGTACACTGGATTTTTTTTTTGTTAACGCTAAAGCTACCACAAAAAAAGTGTCTGCTCTGATGCGACATCACTGCGCCGCCTCTGGCTTGGGGTAGCAGTTGCAAAGGGTTACTCGTTCCTCATTTAAATGGGCGATACGCCTGTATGTGCGATTCTTGCGGCAGAGAAGATGCTATTGAAGATCTTTAATTCCTTTATTCAGGGTACGACGTCCAGCGTGGACCTCTCCAGACATTATACCAGCTATACATAAGGCCATTTTGGGTAGTGTCCATCCTTGGAAAGCAACGGGAGCCTTGCAGCAACACCACCAGACTACAGGTCCCTGCGACCATTTGTGGGCATTGTATGAACTGTGAAGCAACGCAGACTGGACCGATGCTCCCTTGTAAGTGATCGTCGCCGTATCTGCTTGAATCTTTCCTTTTCGTGCAAATTTATCGCTCAGTGCAATGTTCATAATGCTTCAACATTTAGCCCAACAGTCATCAGCATCATCAATCTGGCTACGCCCATTGCAGGGCAAAGGCCTCTCCCATACTTCTCCAACCCCGGTCACGTGCTGATTGTGGCCATGTTGTCCCTGCAAACTTCTTAATCTCATCCACCCACCTAACTTTCTGCCTTGACCCGCCGCGGTTGCTCAGTGGCTATGGTGTTAGGCTGCTGCGCACGAGGTCGCGGGATCGAATCCCGGCCACGGCGGCCGCATTTCGATGGGGGCGAAATGCGAAAACACCCGTGTACTTAGATTTAGGTGCACGTTGAAGAACCCCAGGTGGTCAAAATTTCCGGAGTCCACCACTACGGCGTGCCTCATAATCAGAAAGTGGTTTTGGCACGTAAAACCCCATATATTACTATTAACTTTCTGCCGCCCCCTTCCTACGCACCCCTTCTCTTGGAATCCAGTCCGTAACCCTTAATGATCATCAGTTATCTGCCCTCCTCATTCATGTCCTGTCCATGCTCATTTATTTTTCTTGGTTTCAACTAAGATGTCATTACCTCACGTTTGTTCCTTCACCCAATCTGCTCTTTTCTTAACCATTAACGTTACACCCGTCATTCTTCTTTCCATAACTCGTTGCTTCGTCCTCAATTTAAGTAGAACCCCTTTCGTAAGCCTTCAGATTTCTGCCCCGTAGGTTAGTACTGGTAAGACACCGCTGTTATACACTTTTTTTCTCGAGGGATAATGACAACCTGCAGCTCATTATCTGAGAATGTCTGCCAAACGCACCCCAGCCCATTTTTTATTCTTCTGATTATTTCAGTCTCATGATCCGGATCCGCGGTCACTACCTGCCTTAAGTAGATGTATTCCCTTACCACTTCCAGTGCCTCGCTACCTATTGTAAATTACTGTTCTCTTCTGAGACTGTTAAACATTACTTTAGTTTTCTGCAGATTAATTTTTTAGACCCACTCTTCTGCTTTGCCTCTCCAGGAGAGAGAGCATGCATTTCAATTGGTCCCCTGAGCAAGGCAATATCATCAGCGAATCGCAAGTTACTAAGGTATTCTCCATTAACTCCTATCCCCAATTCTTCCGAATCGAGGTTTCTGAATACCTCTTGTAAACACAATGTGAACAGCATTGGAGATATCGTATCACCCTCCCTGCCTGACGCCCTTCTTTATTCGGATTTTGTTGCTTTCTGTATAGAGGACTACGGTGGCTGTGGAGCCGCTATAGATATCTCTCAGTATTTTTACATACGGATCTTCTACACCCTGGTTCCGTAATTCCAGCATGACTGCTGTGGTTTCGACTGAATCAAACGCTTTCTCGTAATCAATGAAAGCTATATATAAAGGCTGGTTATATATAGCACATTTCCCTATCACCTGATCGATAGTGTGAATATGGTTTATTGTTGAGTAGCCTTTACGAAATCCTGCCTGGTCCTTCGGTTGACAGAAGTCTAAGGTGTTCTTGATTCTATTTGCGATTACCTTAGTAAATACTTTGCAGGCAACGGACAGTAAGCTGATCGGCCTATAATTTTTCAGGTATTTGGCATCCCCTTTCTGATGGATTAAGATTATGTTGGTGTTCTTCCAAGATTCTGGTACGCTTGATGTCAGGAGGCATTGCGTATACAGGGTGGCCAATTTTTTCTAGAACAATCTGCCCGCCATCCTTCAACAAATCTGCTGTTACCTGATCCTCCCCAGCTGCCTTCCCCCCTTTGCATAGCTCTCAAGGCTCTCTTTACTTCTTCCGGCGTTACTTGTGGAATGTCAAATTCCTCTAGATTATTCCCTTTTCCATTACCGTCGTGGGTGCCACTGGTACTGCATAAATATCTATAGAACTCCTCAGCCACTTCAACTATCTCATACATATAAGTAATGATATTGCCGGCTTTGTCTCTTAACGCATACATCTGACTCTTGCCTATTCCTAGTTTCTTCACTGCTTTTAGGCTTCCTTCGTTCCTGACAGCATGTTCAATTCTATCCATAATATACTTCCTTATGTCAGCTGTCTTACGCTTGTTGATTAACTTGGAAAGTTCTGCCAGTTCTATTTTAGCTGTAGGGTTAAACGCTCTCATACATTGGCGTTTTTTAATCAGATCTTTCATCTCCTGCGATAGCTTACCGGTATCCTGTCTAACGAAGTTACCACCGGCTTCTATTGCACACTCCTTAATGATGCTCATAAGATTGTCGTTCACTGCTTCAACACTAAGGTCCTCTTCCTGAGGTAAAGCCGAATACATGTTCTGTAGCTTGATCCGGAATTCTTATATTTTTCCCTCTTACCGCTAACTCATTGATAGGCTTCTTATGTATCAGTTTCTTCGTTTCCCTCCTCAAGTCTATGCTAATTCGAGTTCTTACCATCCTATGGTCACTGCAGCGCACCATGCCGAGCACTTCCACATCTTGTATGATGCCAGGTTTAGCGCAGAGTATGAAGTCTATTTCATTTCTAGCCTCGCCATTCGGGCTCCTCCACGTCTACTTTCGGCTATCCCGCTTGCGGAAGAAGGTATTCATTATCCGCATATTATTCCGTTCTGCAAACTCCGCAAATAACTCTCCCCTGCTATTCCCAGAACCTACGCCATATTTCCCCACTGAGTTGTCTCCAGCCTGCTCCTTACCTACCTTGGCATTGAAGTCGCCCATCAGTACATTTCGTTTTACCCATCGCCGATTCCACGTCTTCATAGAAGCTTTCAACTTCCCGGTTATCATGACTGGATGTAGGGGCGTAGACCTGTACGACCTTCAATTTGTACCTCCTATTAAGTTTCACAACAAGATCTGCCACCTTCTCGTTAATGCTATAGAATTCCTGTATGTTAACAGCTATATCCTTATTAATCGGGAATCCGACTCCTTGTTCTGGTCTCTCCGCTAAGCCCCGGTAGCATAGGACGTGCCCGCTTTTTAGCACTGTATATGCTTCTTTTGTCCTCCTAACCTCACTGAGCCCGATTATATCCCATTTACTGCCCGCTAATTCTTTCAATATCACTGCTGGACCCACCTCACTAGATAACCTTCTAGCGTTAAACGTTGCCAGGTTCAGGTTCCAGCAGTACACCGTCCTAAGTCTATCGTCCTTCGTGTGTGCGTGCAACTAAGCTTCCTTTTCTCTTTTTTGTACTTTAATCCCCGTACCCTAGTGCAGGGTACCAAACAAGGCGTGCGCCTTGTTAACCTTCATGCATTTAGCTTATTCTCTCTCTCTCTCTCTCTGTCTGTCTCTCTCTCTCTTTCTCTCTCTCTCTGATGTTCCGGGATGGCTGATACCGGTAACGATCCAGAAATTTGCGTTACGTTAAAAAATGGCTGGAATGCGTTCGGCGCACGATGCACTGTAAAATTGCTGCCTGTTCCTGGCTTCCGTAATTTCGCATCTACTGACAGGCGATCACTGATGTGGGATCACTGTTCAGCCAACGCGTGTCCAAACGCAGGATAACGGCGTCTCATGCACCACACCGACCTTGCATGAAACTGAGCGTTAAGATGTTTCTTTGTCCCAGGAATAACTTCCGTCTTAACTGTCGCATATTGCAGTTACCGCTATATAAGTCATTAGTTGCTACTCGATCCTCTGTCCTGCATAGTTAATACGTTGTCTATTCATAACGATGTATTTTCATAATCACAATAGTTCGTTTGCTTCAGCAGCGCAGTACAGCGCTTGTCCTGTCCTCTTCATGTGTCTTGTGAGTGAGTGAGTGAGTGAGTGAGTGAGTGAGTGAGTGAGTGAGTGAGTGAGTGAGTGAGTGAGTGAGTGAGTGAGTGAGTGAGTGAGTGAGTGAGTGAGTGAGTGAGTGAGTGAGTGAGTGAGTGAGTGAGTGAGTGAGTGAGTGAGTGAGTGAGTGAGTGAGTGAGTGAGTGAGTGAGTGAGTGAGTGAGTGAGTGAGTGAGTGAGTGAGTGAGTGAGTGAGTGAGTGAGCGAGCGAGCTAGTTAACTTTATTCGGTGCAGAGAAGACGCAGGGGAGACCCCGTGCCACCCGGCTAGTCCCACGTAGGGACCGCAAAGCCGAGCTTGACGGCCCGACCACGGGCTCTCTGGACGGCCAAGGTTTGTTCGTTGAGTTAGGGGCGATGTGTCTTGTCTTCTTGTTGCGCCGCTGACTCCTATCGGTTAAATCCCTTTTGTATGGCTTCCTCCAAGCGACAGTTGCCTCTCTTTGTAATGTTCATACGACTTTCAGCCACATGAAGTACTACATATTGTTGGTATCTATAGGGGTTGTCTGGTGGAATGAAAGACGCTTTCAATTTTCTGTTTATACCATAGCCTTCACTAAGTTCCTAACTGCGGCTTCTGCTTCTTGAAATTTCATAGCCAGGGCGCTTCCCTCTTAGCTCCGTAACACTTATCTGTGGCATTGCGCTTTGTATTCTGGCGTTTGCTGTTATGTTCGTAAGTAAGTATTCATAAGATTTCAGGCACATGTGCGGCAAAAGCACTGAGAAAATTTAACTGGAGCATACTTCGACTTTTCTTCTTTGCCTGAAATAGAGAGAGAAATTGTTTGCGGACATGTGCTTTCTTTTTTTTTTCTGTGCCCGAAATGGAAGTAAAAGCTTTTACACTGTAAGCAAGAACAGGGCCTGAAGTATTCCAATTGAAGAAATAAAGTATCAAAGGTATGGTTGGTAAGGAAGAAGTAATAAGCTTCTTTTTTCTTTTTCTTTTTTTTTGCCGGATCTCTTTCTTGGCATAGGGTAGGTCTTGAACTATTGTTTGCAGCGCAGGGCTGAGGTAACTGTATTCCTTCTTAGTAACACAGTGAAAGCTCGTTAATTCGAACTTCAATCATTCGAATTTATGGATAATTCGAACTGTACGATTTGGTCCGGCCAAGCTCCACAGAAGTATATGTATAAAAAAGTCCGTTAATTCGAACGCGAGAGGGTTCCCTCACGGATAATTCGAACTACGGTCGCCTGGCACACGGCCAGAGAAACGCGCCTACTGCCTACACACAAGGCTGTATTGCCTCCGAAACGGAGGGAACGGCGAGAGAAGGCAAAATCGGAAAAAAATCTAACCGACGCGGGGTCAGCCAGAAGGCAGCGGCGGCTGCCGCCTCTCCATTCTACGTAACCTTCGAAACTTCTTGCCCGTTGCGAATCTCGGAGGCTTTGCAAATCTTGTACAGCTGCTAATGTTGTGCGGAGATGGCACGGCAAGCGCCAAAACACAGCGAATCAAGTACGTCGCAGCTGCGCTTGCAATCAAGAACCAACGAATCAGGCCCTTCGCCACCTTCACATGTTCAGCGTCTTTGTCTCGGCAATCTTCTTCGGTTGTGCACCTCTGTTTTCAGCTTAGAAGCTATCGGCCGTCGCAATTCATTGTGATGGTGTTAAGCCTCGGCTAACGTTTGTTTCGGTGGACATCGGTGGTGTGGTACAGTCGGAACCAGAGCTTCGACTTGAAGATGGCGTGTGCCCGCGGCACACACCATCACTTTCCGACACGGCAAATTTCTGACATGCCCTACTGCTTCCAAATCGCAGTGCTCTCCTTCACTTTCGTTAGTTCGAACTTTCGTTAATTCGAACTGAAGCGGCTTCCCCTTGCGGTTCGAATTAACGAGCTTTTACTGTATAACGTTATATAAGCCGTATCTAAATGTGTATTTTGGTTCCCGTTGACTCACATATTTTCTTAATTTCTTAATTTTCTCTGCCTGTGCGTTTCACACAAGTGACTAAGACTAGGGCATCGCTTTATGGGGTAACGGACATGTGTACATTAGGGTAACGCAAAGGGCAGACGTTCAAATGGCGCGCCCTTCAGCGATCCCGACAGTTGCCACTCTCGTCGTTAGATGGCACTAGGGGCACCACTTTGACGAAGTGCTGAATTTCTTCGTGTTCTCTGGCGACATGCACTGAGTGCTGTGTTAAAAAAAAATGATACGGAAACAATTTGTGTATTACCTGCACCTAGTGCGAACGTAATGTGTTTTCTTGTTTACGATTGACATCGGTCCACAACATGGTCCACAAATAGCACTGGACGCGCTTTGGTTGCGTCGCGCATTGACGTTACAAGGCACGCTGAATATGTGCAAATATCTAATCGTCAAATTGAAGTGCATATCTGTACCGCACAACTTCAGCGATTGTTCTACGGCACAGGTGCGGCATAATGGGGTGAGCAAACTGCGAGTTTCAGACCGAACACAGCCTAATGGTTAGTTTTTTTCTACAAGCGACAGATGGCAGCACGATGCATGTATTTCACCTGCTCATGAAATGTCTACACTTCGCCGCGTGTAGCCAGGTGTGGCTGGCACGCGCCCGTCCTTGAGTCTTGTTGTCTTTTACGCTTGTGCTGAATGAGACCTGGGGCTGTTATCGGATCGAGTGTCGAAATAGCCGTGTGATGGCCGTGTTTTTCCACCGTGGAGGGGCTTGTTTGCGCTATCTGATGATTTCAGTATCGGTAGCCCTTCGAGCGTATAATATAAAGGCCGTAGTGCATGCAACGCAACCAGCTCTTTCCCGGACGACATAAAAAGAGCCCAACTATACCGATATTTATTATCTAGTGAGAACGCTATGCATATGCAAACACAATACAATCATACAAGAAGGAAGTGCTCAACGAATGCCTGCTTAAGAGGGGAGAAATGTCCCTCTGAAAATGATAGCGAGCGAAGAAGAGGATAACAAATTGTAAGGGATATATATATATATATATATATATATATATATATATATATATATATATATATATATATATATATATATATATATATATATATATATATATATATATATATATATATAGTGGTATGCGGTATACGTATATTCACGTAGAATCAAACTGCACTGAGATCATTTAATTTAACGGTAGCCTAAATGTGTCGCCTTCGTAAACGATATAAGGGTTCGGTTCGCTTCTTCACATTATGTTGGGCATTGATGTAATTGCAAATCGAGTTCCTCTGTAGTAGTTGTCATTCATCTTGTACCCCTTTCTTTGCCATTTCCCCTTCACCCGTCGCAGTGTAGCTGGCCAGAGGATAGTGCCTCAGGCCGACCTCTCTGCCTTTCGTATCAAATCAGGTCAAATCATAGCAAATCGAATCAAATCAGAGTTTATTTCAAATACATTTTTTGACAGATCGTATTTGCTGATCAATCTAAGCACATCGTGCTTGTTAGAAGACCAAGCAGAAGGTGGTACGGCTTTCAATATAGATATGAAACGTACAATTACCGTTCAAAATTATACAACTTCAACGTAAAATATTCTAACACACAAGGAATAAATACTACGTTTTCTCTCTCTCCATCCCTCCACCTCTCTCTCTCTCTCTCTCTCTCTCTAAGGAGTCTTACCACGTCTTCAAACGCAGCCATTAGGAAAAGCAATGCGTTTAGACCCTCACATGTCTATTAATTACGATGAGAACGTACGGAGGGGAAAGCCATCGCCGTAGTTTGAAAAGCAGCGGACACGTCATGCGGAAGTCGTAGGTTTGGCTTCCGCCGGCGTCAAGTTTCGACTTCAACTTTTGTTTTTCTTTTCGTTAATTAAAAATACCCCAGTTATGACCAGTTGCACTTTCCTCTTCAAACATATTGACAGTACATATTTGTTGTTGTTTTAAATGACCCCTTCATTTCAGCTGTGCTTTCCATGATTTCATTATCCGTCGGCCTACATAGCGCCGTCGTTACTTGACTGAAGATATATACCTTTGGTTCCCATTATTCTCCTCATATGAGTATTAGAAACAGGTATTTGTCAAACCGCGCACCAATCATCACAACACCTACATCTAGCCGCAAAAGTTTTCAGAGCACGCAGTTCGCCAAAACAATAATTGAATAAACGAAATTTTCTCGCGTCTAAAGCATCGGTGCCAGAATGGCAAACTGCAGCGTACTTTAGAATGAAACGTGAGCGTGGCAATAATAGTGAATGGTGATTGTGATGATGAAAATGGGGGTCTGATGAGGAGGGTCGGGAAGTGGAGTCAGCTGACTGTGCAGCTGCCATCCTGCAAGTTTAGGGGGCCGTGACTATTGCTGCGCCTGCTTACGTCTTGTTCCATATAGCATTGCTCCTTCCCCCTTTGGTGGGCTTGGCTCTCACAACTTGAGCTCGTTGCTGCATTCGCCGTCCCTATATCGAAAATGGAGTTCCGGTTTGCTACTCTGCACTGGAGGATGGAGCAATAACAACACACGCACACACACACACACACACACACACACACACACACACACACACACACACACACACACACACACACACACACACACACACACACACGCACACACGCACACACGCACACACGCACACACACACGCACACACGCACACACGCACACACACACACACACGCACACGCGCACACGCGCACACGCACACACGCACACACACACACACACACACACACACACACACACACACACACACACACAAGAGCGCGCGCACGCGCTTTAACGGGCGTCATAAACGGGCTTCACGCCGTGGTAAGCCATCATTCGGAAGCCGAAGCTCTAGATCCAGCGAACGGAGGCGCGGAGCTTTGTCATTTCGTGATGTAAATACGTGCAGATGCTCATTGATTCATTTACTGTAATACATTTGGAAGTCTCAGCTGAAACCTCACTTACTTGAATTACGCCTCGTGAGTTATTATTATTTACTTTCGATAATGTCTGCTTGATTTTTTTTTCGTTTCCCCAATGCTCGCGGGGAGAACTGCTCGCTTTGGTGCAGCAGGAGCGAGAGCTATGTCACATATACACCGCGATTCGATTTGTAAGCCCTCTAGGCTTGACGCATTCATTTCCTTTTAAGCGGATGACGGCGTATGTGAGTTGGCCACGCGCGAGCTAGCTCCGGGCGCCATCCATTAATGAAGGTAGCACACTTTCATGACAGCAACATGTGCGAACACCCTGTATATAGCAAAAAAAAAAAAGCATGCCTGAAGAGTGTTTCGTGCGACTGAAAACACGGATTGTGTTCTTGTATGTAGGGCGTGTTTGCACTACTTTTTTGGTTCTAAAAGTAATTCGTTATTATTTCAAGTGACAGTTTTAGCACTGTGTAAACAAGACTGAGTGACGTCCCTGGAATGAGCCTGCTTTGTTATAGAGAACCTTTCACTGTAATCATCATGGTGATTTTCGTCTACTATGGCGTCAGCTTATTGAACTGCATTTTGGTGTTACATGCGGCACAATATTGCAGTGTTCAAATTATGCACTATTCCGTGTTTTGCATTCTGCTGCGCATACTGTTATCCTCTCGTTACTAGCATTACCTTAAAGGGTCATAATTATTATCATATGACACGCCTCTGCAAACAGGAATTGCAGACCAAAACTCAAAGCAAGATGTGGTCATTGGGTGGTCATTGATAATATATTACGATATCCTCTTTGAGCACTTATGCTACTTATACATCCGCTGTTTTTGCGACGTCAGCAGCAGAAGCCAAAATTAACACTTTCACTGTCCTTGCAAGAAAACACATCGTCACCGCGATTTAGGTGCGAAGAAAGCTACCTCCTTCGACCATTGTCCACTGCTGTGACATTCTTTCTCAGTACCGAGTGCTACGCTTCTATAAGCAGTGCCAATTTATCTAGCTCCGGTTAGGACGATGAGGCTCGACGCTATCTTGTAGTTTTGGAGGATAGATTATCCTAACATGTTGACCGCGCAAGGAACCACACTTGTGCCTCGGCTGCCACCGCTCCTCACTTGCACATTCAGTCATTGTTGATCAGAAGAGGGATAATGGCAACCTGCTGTTCATGATCTGAGAATGCCTGCCAAACGAAGGGAATATTTCACCTTTCTTTCTTTTTTGTGTGTAACTTCAAAGGGGTTCTTAACGCCTTAAAATGTTAACGGTATACTCTTGGTCGCATGGCAAGCAAAATGAGGTAACAAGAATGCACGGAAAGACACTGAATACAGTCATAGAGCATGAACACATGCAACATTCTGCACACGAGTCCAAGAAGGACTACTATAGCAAGCCGCAGAAGGAAGACAGGATTTAAGCATGCGCAGTCACGTAAACAAATAAAGGTACTTAAAAATGTACGAGAACGCATATGGAAGTTAAAAGTTTTTCAGACGAGTGGGCGAATGCAAGCGTGCATATTTTGGTAATATTCAGCAAAATTGCTTAAACAACATATAAGAAGCATTTACTGCTTTTATTGATTCGATGCTTGGGGATATACATCGGTGGGTGCTTTACTAGCGATGACAAAGTGCGAGCGGCACCTGTGCCTCTACAAGGGATGTGCGCTGTGCTCAATCCGCGAATGTTGTTACGGTTGGCATGTAGCACCCCGTGCAAAAAAGGATGATCGACCACCACGCCTCATTGAAACGAAGGGTGAATTCCCAATTTGTTGTGGTTGTCTCGAGCTGTTGTCGGTCTGGCTGGCGCCCAGCAGTGCTTACAGGCCCCTTTGTGTGTGTGTGTGTGTGTGTGTGTGTGTGTGACTTTAGAGGGATCCTTTCCACGAACTCTCAAGCTCTACAGGAGAACTTCCGTGAAGACGTCAACTGGGAGAATGGATCAATTTCCCGTTCACAGCCAGACTCAGTGGCTGTCACGTGATGTTGACGTGAGCAAGATCCCGCCTACGACTTTAGTCGGCCTATTTAAAGGGCCCCGCAACGCATTTTTACATTCATTCTCTT
Source organism: Dermacentor albipictus (assembly GCF_038994185.2). NCBI lineage: Eukaryota > Metazoa > Arthropoda > Arachnida > Ixodida > Ixodidae > Dermacentor > Dermacentor albipictus. The sequence continues at coordinate 61,583,850 of NC_091823.1, forward strand.
CTTCTCACTTTTCACCAACCATTGAATAAACCGCGCAAGTTTCGCATTAGTAGTCGTATCTTCCCTGCCTGATCGCCATGGTCTGCCGGACGCCTGCAGCCTGCGGACAACGCCACGCTACCCAATAGTAACGCCGGTCGAGGTTGAAGAACCAGGCGTCGCAACAACTGGTCGGCAGCGGTGAGGTACTCTACCCTGGAGAACGCAACAATGCCCAGGCCAGTATTCGTCACTGAAGATTTCTTTCCACATTTAATCACCAACGTCAGTCAATTTCGCATAAAAATTAAAATGAGATTCTGGTGTTTTACGAGTCAAAACCACGATATCATTATGAGGCACGCAGTATTGGGGACTCCGAACTAATTTGGACCGCCAAGGGCCCGTTAACGTGCCCCCAATGTACGATACACGAGCGTGTTTGTATTTCGCCCCCGTCGAAATGAGGCCGCCGCTGCCGGGATTCGTTACGGTGACTTCGTGCTTAGCAGCGCAACGCCAAAGCCACTAAGCAACCACGGCGGGTTGTCGGTTTGATATCAGAACGACTGCTTTCGCCACACCGTCTACCAACGACTTCACCAGAGAGCAGTTGGCATGATACATGTATGAATATACAATTATTTTCTGGTGTACAGCATATCGATGTGAAGTAGCTGAGGTATTTCTACCTCCATTGAACCACGAAAACGTATTGATGTGAAAGCATCGAATAGATCATTGAGCAAAAAAGCCGGTGTCTGTAGCGGCGAAACGGCACCTAAATTCCCATTGGCTGCGGCGCCACGCGACGTGCGCGCCTCGACGGAGCAGGCCGGGTGAAAGGGAACAACTGCTGCCGCGCTGGCGCACCAGCTGTTGCGTGAGGGGAGATTCCGTACCCGCGACGCCACGTCATCCTCCCTCCCTGAAGCCTGTGTTATCCGTGCGTTCATTGTAAGCGCAAGCTCTCGCTTGTGCTTTTACTACGCCTCGGTAATCGCTATAATGAAATCAATGTATAACAGAACAAAGACAAAATAAATTCAAAAGGAAAAAACGTTAGCTTCAGCGAGTTTCAAACCTACGACCCCACGCTCAGAAGCCTAGTGTCTTACCCACTAAGCTAAGCCAGCGCCTACTAGATGGCAGGCCTCTGCACTCTGCTTTATGACATTATGTGACTGTCCCCCCGTTACGCAGTGCGAAGAACAGTGCTCGTGACCACTCTCGCAAAACTGGACAATCGCCGATTTACAGAGGAAAAAGCTCTAGGACATTGGTCCAGACGGGCTTCGGCGCTCAAGGCCTTAAGGGCTTTGTTGAAGTTTTTAAGGACATGCGAATTGTGCGACCGCCTTTGAACGTTGTAGAGCGTAGTTTCGCGTTACTGTGTGAATTTGTTTCCCCCTCTTCTTCTTCTTTCTCCTTTTATTCCCTTTACCCCTTTCCCCAGCACAGGGTAGCCAGCCGGTACCTACACTGGCTAACCTCCCTGTCTTTCCTCTCCTTTGTCTCCTCCTTATGACATTATGTTGGTTGAACCAAACTTGTTGCCAAGCATCTCAACGCGCTCGCTTGCTCACGAGAAGTTCACAACTCGAAGGATCGCTCAGCAGCGTTCGGTCAGACATTAATGCCTTCGCATTCACAACTCATAAGAAGTGCTTAAGGGTCCCCGGACTTTTAACGAAATAACGTAACGTTATTCGCTTGTGGACTCGCACTCACTCGGGCAGGAAGTTGTAGCTTTCCAATGCAGCAAGCCAATGCGGTTTGCTTGCCGTGTCCCTTCACGCATTAGCATGCTATACATTACGTAATAGGGGTAATAAAGAATGCAGAATCTGTTAACTGTTCTTGCTACGATTCACAACGACCTCTTTTCTCTGATGACAAAGGGTGACCATGAATACCATCAATGTTAGTGCGAATTTCATATTTTACTCCTGTGTAATGTTCGTGCCTGTTCTGGCTTACCATGCAAGGCTACCCTGGCAGCAAGGGTGACTGCCTTGCTATTGCATACGTGTAAATTACTGATACCGCTCAACATAATATTTTACTTCAGTGTACATTTAAGGCTCCTGCGGTGTCGTTCTCTCTCTCTCTATTTTATTTGGAAGCAAAACATGACACATTGAGAGATCGAATCATAGCCCATCAAATCCCAGCTCGACAAAACCCTGCTAATCAAAGCCTGTATTACTCTCGATCATCTCCTATGTTTGTTTTGCGCTAATACAACCACAGCACACCTTACTATAGATATTACTCTGTTTTCACCCTGCCCGGGGCCTAAGTCTCGTGCGATTTGGCACTCGCAAGGGGCTTTCCGAAATACTTATTTTTCTTTCCGCCAGCAGGCTCGTTGAAACTGTCAGGTTTGTTTAATGTCCGCTTTTCTAGTGCCGCTATAACTCACGGCGACGAGATCGCGTGCACCGCATTCTCATGCACGTAGCCCTTCATTTCTGCAAGCTCTTTCGCTCTTATCGGAGCACGAGTGGACGCATCGAGGCACAGAAAAATAAAAGGGAACCAACGAGACTACACGCCCAAGCTAGGTCGACCGGTTCTCTAGCCACCGTGCAACGCCGACGGGAGAGGAAGCAAGGGAAAAAGGGGGGGAGGAGGGGGGGAGGTGGGGTGCTTAGCTTGGCCTCCTGATTCACGACAGCGCGGCGTTTCGGCGCAGGGATGAACTGCCGTTGCGTTGCCGTGTACTGGCACTGCCGCCGCCTGTTGCGCCGCCACCGTATCTCGCGCTAAAGCCCCTCTGCATTCTAAGAAGTTAGCAGCTTACACCACTGAGTGCTGCCATCGCCGGGCTGGGCCGTGACAGTGATCTACACTGGAGGAAGTTCTTCGTGCCGCCGTTTGCAACAACACAGTACCACTCCCCCTTCATATCTCCTCTCCCGCTCCACCTCTTCCCGAGGCACTAAGCCGCAGTGAGCAGTAGAAACGCGCCGTCTTCTCCTCTGGTGTACTCGCAAGCCTGGGGCTTGGCTTGGCCGCTTTGGTGACTTCGCGTGCGTCGCTGTCACGGCAGTGCGTGCGACCGAGACGGAACGGCGCGCGTGACTCCGAAGACAGCCAGCAGGGAGCCGGCGTGTCGTCGAATTTTAACGAGCCCTGGCCCAGCCTGGTCGTCGAGTGTGGTCTTTTTGGGATTTGTTTTGAAGCGCGTGAGGGTCGGGGAGGTAGCGAACGCAACGCCCTCTGAAGTCGACTCCTCGTGTCACAAAGGCTGCCGGCGAGCGAGTGGCCGCGCTTGTTTATGGGCGCTCTTTCGGTAGCCAGGCAAATTTCACTTGAGCGTCGAGACGAAGTCTGCAGTTTGTTCTTCCTTGTTTTGCATTCGGCTGGCCGGTTAGGCTACTTTGTTGCTTAACCAGCAAGGCGTCGTTTTGCGAAAGGTCAACGGGAAGCACGCAACAAGAGCTACAGCCTACAGCTCTCCTCTTTCTTTGTTTGGAGAGGCAACCATATAGAGCATATTTCAAGCAAATCTTCAGAGCAGCGACGCCGCGTCGTCATTGTGCGCGAGTCACGTTTGAATGGTGCCTAATGGGGTTACAAGCCGCTGTCAAACAAAACGCTATTAAATCAACAGCCATCGGCGCGTCGGCATGACGCTGACAAAACCGACGCGTTGACATCGCGGCGAAAATATATTAAAAACACGTACGTGTCAAGTGGCCGCCGCTTAATCACGATTCTCAACCTTCCACCGCAGCCCTGCAAAGTCAAGCAAACAAACCTATAGCAACATTTAATGACAGGCCCAATCGAGAAGAATGCCCATAATTAGAAACTGTACCTTATAGCGTGGTGACCCGCGAGATCATCCCACCTAATTTTTTATAGATGGAGGGCACAACTACTTCAAGGTTAAATATGTCTGAGGATATATATACTAGCCTTGTCTACGCTACTGGTCAATGCGACAACGGGCCTTTAGATTTATTCCCTTATATTCAAAAATCGTGAATCAATCCATTGAGTTGTGCTGCACGAGCAAAGAATAAGACGAGGAAGTGTGCATGCTGTTTATTTCACTCCGCTAGCAGAATTTGTTTTGGTGAGCATTTCTACCGCGAAGGTAGCAATGACAACGACAACTACGGCAACGACGACGACAACAACTGTATCCCTGAAAAAGGCGTGCGCTGTTACGAACAATAATTTTCCCTCACACTTCCCTATCCTCCTACACAAGTGTAGGGTAGCGAACTGAAGAAGGTCTAGTAAAATTCCATGCCTTTCTTTTCCTTTGCTCTTTTTCTCTCTTCTGGTGGTTGTTTCAGCTAATATTTACTGCAACACTGTACGTACCAAGCGTCGGAAAATCAGCCACTACTCGCGTAACAATATTTACTATCTGCTGTTCCCTCTATCCTAACAAAGAAGTTTTCTTACGTAAGATCGTTCCCCCATATTCCCCGGCGTTGCTGCGCCCTCCACTCACGATAGCAAACGGTGCGAGGACGATACGACTCCCACGATGTTGACTGATTCTGGACTGCGCTTACCAAATACAAGCTTCCTGAATGTCGGCCCTAGCTAATTTAGCATAAAATTTAAACAAATTATAACAAACTCTCTCTCCCCTGGCTCTCAATCTAAGTACACACAAACACGTCGAAAATAGATTTGTTGTGTTTTTCGACGTGAGTTTCTTCAAATACGTGTACAGTTGCCAGGAGCTGTTATTTTTCGAGTACACATGTGGTGCGTGGTGGCAAGTAGGGCACGAAGACCACGCTATGGCGTACGTTTATCACGCACGTACTGTTGTGATGTCAATGTCAACTGCAATGCGCGTGGGCACAGTCATGGTGACAGGAAGCCAGCCCTACAATACAGATGAGCATAGAAGCGGGGATCCAAAAGTCAACAACTAATACATACCGAAGAGTAGCTGTGTTCCTTTGTACTTTTAACGCAGAAATCAATTCCGCATGTGTCATTGGCAGCTGCTCCCTCGGTGTCGCGTTGTGCCTGAGCAGCACTGTTTATTCGAGATCATTTTTAGCGCACCTGTGCAGAAAATAAAAATAAGAAAAGTATGGTGTATTACATGGCACAACCCTGATCTGAGCCATGTCTCCGTCCTTTTGTTGATTTGTGCGTTCCACCTGCGCTAGACTATGCATGATGTCGACTAGCCTGTGAGTCTATGCGCTTGGACTAATTGTGGGGCGCGCCGTAGCGGGAGACTCTGGATTTATTTCGACTACCCAGGGTTCTTTCAGGTGCACGCTATGCAAGGTGCACGAGCGTTATTACGTTTTTGTTGCACCAAAACTGTGCGAAAATGCGGCCGTCGTGACCGGGTATCGAACCCACGACCTCGTGCTTAGCAGCGCCACGCCACAGACACTAAAACACCAACGGAGGGTAACCACACTTCTTTCGAAACGAATTTGGCAGCGAAAGAAGATTTCTAACAGCAGCCTGCACACATTTAAGGAACCAGAGTCATGGCCACGCAGAAAGATGAAGTTGAGAGAGTGAGAGCGAGCTCTTTATTAAAAGCCGACAGCTTAATCAGTACGTTCGCTACCCTTTCTGAAGGCAATGTAGCCATTGATTGAAACAGTTTACAACTCTGGCACGCTGCCAGGGCGTACTCGTGTTTTGCGGTTTACGTATATTGCTCTTTATATAACTTGGACGGCAAGCGACTGCCTGAAGACGTCAGTGCTAATTACCCATGCGTCGCGGATGTCTCATTGTGAGCTCACTAATGCTAAGGTATTAAGGTATTAAGTTAAGATGTCAAAGTTAAGGTATGAAGGTATTAAGGTAATGTTAAGGTATTAAAGCACTTTTGTGCGATTAACCACCGATACTAAGGAACTTAAGACACTGGGCTTAGTTTGCCTGTTCCACCACCACGTGTTACTCGAACGTTTTTCTCGTCTAGTAATCACTGCGTCTCTTCGCTGTCTATTGTGTGGAAACTATTGACGTTTTCTGCTGAGATCAGTTCATACGCGAAACAGCTCAGCAAGAACACCAGTGCGCTTAAAGTGGGATTGCGCACATATCTCGCGCCCACCGCGCAAGGCCGAACGCTTGTCCTGACTCCATCCCTGAGGCGATTTAGCGAAGCGCTGCTGGTGTGTCCAATTCGCTTCATCCTTTCCGCAGCCAAACGCACTCCGCGTCTCTAGAGGCCATCTCCCTTGACGAGCACGATCCACGCGTACGCCGTCGGCGAGGCAGGTCGACAACGTCGGCGGCGGCGCCGACGGCGTGAATTCTCCTCGAGCGCTCGCATAATTGGTATGGAAATAAAAGATGAAAAATGAAAATGACTGTCCGCCGACGCATCAAGTGAACTATACTAAAGCTTGCAGTGTCGTCTGGTGAGGTTAATCATTGGGCCGATGATACGTCAAACCACCCAACATTTCCTACAGCTGCACTTATAGCTCTATGGTCTGAGCCAATCCGAAATTGCCAACTGTGGCGTCATTTTTATTTCCCCGGGAAATACCGAGCGCAGTATTCGTGGGCTTAACACGCTCGTGCGACATATGTACGACAGGAGGAGGTAGGACTTGAGTGAGTAACTACTTCAAAATACCTATTTGGTGCTAGATGGCAATATATAGGTGCGCATGTCACTAGACCCGTGAACTTCGCAATAGTGTTTCCAAGCGGAGCGCGCTTAAGTCTGAACAAATAACCTTTCTTTCGAACGTCCCAACAAAAATGCAGAACATGAATTCTGTGACGCTTTACTCCTATTCCCTTGCAGCTATTAGGAATTACTCAGCCGGCTTCGTCTCAATGGAAGCACACAAGTTACTTATACACAGTATTAATACTCATAATTACAAGCAGCTGGATAGCTCACACCTAGTCTGGTTTCCGGCTCATCAGAGCCACTCGGTCAGTCCCAATGGCTGCAATCCTAACGAGCAAGCTCACTCTGCTGTGAGAGATCTCACATGCCGCGCATCAGATCAGGAACTGCTCCAGGATGACCGCGGCTCCTACAAAGACCCACTTACTACTTTTCACGAGATCACCTCACACTATAGGGACGGCAGGAGGTTTTTTCCTCCCCCCATCAGAAGCTCAACCGAGCTCAGGCAGTCACATTAAGAAGGATTCAAACTAAATTTTATCCCACACCTTATGTGCTTAACAAAATCGACCAGGACTTCCCCGCGGAATGTAAAAGTTGTGGACACACTCCGTGTCTATTTGATCATATGTTCTGGCTCTGCCCCAACCAAAGGGCTTCGGATCTCAACAGCGAGGAGGACTGGAGTCTGCGCGTATCCAGCGAAATCCTTCAAGATCAACTCCTGGCCGTCCGGAGAGCTCACGACATCGGGAAAGCCTTTGGCCTACCGGTGCCTACGTGGGCGGAGCCACCGACTTAGCCTGGGGGCTTGTGCCCTCGGGCCCTAGTTTCTCTGAACCAAAATAAAGTTCTTGCCATGCCATGCCATACTGCTTCACTACTCATGAGTAAACGTCCAAGCTTAGAAGGTAGTAGGGCAGCGCAAGCTTTCTTAAAGGAAGTCACGGAGCAAGTATCGATGCCCTGATATGGTATCGACCGGGTGAGGGCCTTCACCGCAGGAATCAGGAAATGACGACGAAGCCAGCCATATTGAGGATGAAAAAAAGTAGAAAATGCTGTATTCACTTCATTGGTACATGGATGTGACTCTCATCTGAGTCTCGAGCGGTCTCTCTAACACGTGGGCCAGCCCAGCCTTAAATTAAACGGGGCCGTTTTCGTCACCGTCTTCTTCCGGAGCCTGTGGAGTTATGCTTTTCGCCGTCCACCCTTTTGTGTCAGCTCGGAGAGCTGGAGGGCACTTTCTTTCCTTTTTGGATTGCCCGGCATCCTTTTGTGCCAGCTCGGAGAGCGTGTCGTCGATTCGGAGAAGAGGGCAATCATGTCAACGTGGGGAAGCCCGCCTGAACGCCTCGCAGACCCCACAGGTCGATCATAAAAGCCCCAGATGTTGTAGCCAGGAGGTTGCATGCGCAGCGGTGGAGCTATTACTAGTTGAGAGTTAACCTCGGTTTTATTCTCAATCGCGAAGACAGTTATTTGATATTACAATTAATTTGACTCACTGACAATTGCATGTTAGCTGAAGGGACTCTATGCCAAATGTTTTTCTCTTCGCTCTGACTGCGCTGTTCTGCAGCATGAAGTATACAACGTGGACGTTGGAGTCACGGGGTCTCTTATTCAATCATACATCAACCGCGAATGCAAATTTGACCTTTCTTAGATAATTATCATCTATCATGTTTGCTAGAGTACACACCACTATAACACACGTCTTACTATGGCATCAACATTCGTCCCGTATTTACTCAAACACAAGACCCCGATTCCTCTTTACCGATGATGAAGGGTGTTTTATACTTGCAGTAAATAAAACGTTGCAGTGCATTCCGGTCCTTCTTACTGCGACAGCACTTACGAACTAGGAAACCGGGCCTTTTCCCGTCCCTCCGTCCGTATCAATTGCAATACGTGTGCCGCAACAGTCGCGCTGCAACGACTTAAGCCCTTCGTCTTCATCGAAAGCTCTGCATGACAACGTTGGAATAATATCGCACGATCTTCTGCGTTTCTACTCTTCGACAGAAGTCAAACGCCAGAGCTATGGGATCGGCTCCCACCAGGTCGTCGGGGCCGGCTATGTGGAGGACGAAGTTTCATTGTAGAGATATGGGCGCCTTGACGTAAAGCTATTCAAAACTTTTTTATTGGAATTGTGCCATCAGCAATCCACGATTGGTCAAAAAATTTTCGAGCCACCACCCACTGCGCCTGTCGGTCACGCGAAGTCACGAAAACCGCAAAAACGCCCCATCTGATATGATATGTGCACCCTGATTATGCATGATTAGACCAAACAAAATAAAAATAATAATTTCTTATTTGACGTCTTTCTCAGCATTAGCGAAAGACGGCGTCGTTTGACAAATTGTTATTCGTCAAACGATTTTCGGGTTAGGTACACTTTAGCTATCTGTCACGCGACGTCACAAAATCACGAAAATTTACCACCTCAAAGTGACGTGTACGCGTTAAAGACGCATTAATATGCCGAGCAAAACTGAAAATTCTCTCTGAATAGCCGGAGGCTGTCCTGTTCCGAAGGGAATAGAAGATGGCTGCCCGCCGATTGTCCTGGCACTGCTACTCAGAGCGGCCAGGGAGAACGAATTTATTTGCGTATAATAAACATTTTTCCGTGGCACTATAACGTTACCGAGCCCTTTGGGTACGTATACAACATCACTTTGCCAATCTTGTTTGCTGAGGATCCGTTTTAGCAGCATTCTTAACCTTCCGTCGCACGACGCCGCGATTTCCGACCAGCCACCGATAGCTAAGGGGAAACGGACCAATCGCAGACTCCGGCATCGCCCTCCTTTCGCTGCGCTGGCTCATCGAAACTCTATCCACTTGAGCACGTTCCTCGCCCTTTCTCAGCAAATTATATAAGAAAAACTGCTCAATGTAGGCAACCCAATTCGTCTCGAAAGCAAAAGAAAGTGACATCACATAGACGAGAAGCGCGTTTGGTAGGGCTTTTTAAATAACGATGCGGGTTACCGCCCTATGCTTGTGTTGGTGGTTACGTAAATTTGACGTCAGGAGATTGGAATAAAAACAGATTGGAATAGGTTTACGTTATAAGGCCCATGGTCATTTCAGAAAGGACTTGTGCAGTTGTATTGCATCTCTAACAGCACATGATTGACTGCGTGACAGAATGCACGCTTCATATTCCCGTCATGGTCGCTAATTCAAAAGTGCTATTATCGTTAGCCCTCTGTTCTCTTTTTCTTCTTTCATGCCCTTCCATCTAATAATATACAGAGTGCTTTCTTCTTTAGGATAACACAGATCTTTTTTTTTTTTTGTATAGGAAGGCTACAAGCCCAGTGAACGGGGTGTTTTCGCAGACGCGTTTTTAGGTGAGGCGGACGTACTTTGCAGCTGATATCGTGAGCTTCAGAAGGCTAATTAACAAAAATTTTTTCATTATTTTTTTTGTTAGGGACTTAGGGGCAGTTGTTTAAATGACGAATTTCAAGGCAGTGACAATTTAATGCACTCTCATTTCATAAAATGCTTAAACTTGCACCTAATCCGATATATTTATCATAAAAAAATGTGAATTTAACTTATGGGGTTTCACGTGCCAAAACCACTTTCTCATTATGAGGCGCGTCGTAGTGGGGGACTCCGGAAATTTGGACCACCAGGGGTTCTTTAACGTGCACCTAAATTTAAGTACATGGGTGCTTTCGCCCCCACCGAAATGCGACCGCCGTGGCCGGGATTCGATCCCGGCCACGGCGTGCTCTCGTGCTTAGTAGCCCAACACGATACCCACTAAGCAGCCACGGTAGGTAGATATTTATCATCGAAAATCAACGGTAAATCTATATAACCAAATACCCATAAAGCAGATGCGAAAACGGCGCCGCGGTAGCTCATTTGGTAAAGCATCGCCCGGGTACTGCGAAGATGTGGATTTGTATTCAGTGGATCCACTTTCATTTTAATTTATTTATCATTTCTTTAATTCAATTGAGAATTACAGATAAGTTCCCCTATGCTGCCCTTGTCATAGTTTGTCCGCTTTGTGTGATTTCGCTAATAATAATAATAATAATAATAATAATAATAATAATAATAATAATAATAATAATAATAATAATAATAATAATAATAATAATAATAATAATAATAATAATAATAATAATGGTCGGGCCCCTCAGTTTCCTTTCTTTTGCTTATATATATCGAGCTGTCTCACAGGTGCGAGCTACACACAAAGAACGAAAACAAGCATAAAACGTCGGTTCATTATAGGTCGTTCCGTAACTTCCACCCGAACGCGCCGCCGCTAGGAACACCTGCAGATGCGCCGCCTTGCAAATGACCTCAAGCCTATATACATACATGCGGGTCTAAAGACGCATTCAACTCCGAATAAGGTGGAGCAAGAAAGATGGCTCCGCGACAGGAGTGTGGGGGTACCGACTGAGGGGGCAGGTAGAACATAGAAGGAATGCCTGTGACAAACAACTCCCGAATGTCGCCTAATAGCAGCACGCCAGCACCGCAGCCCACTGACGGCATCCGAGGCAGGGCAGATCAGCATACGCGTACGACTGCATGCGTCGCGCTGAGAGGCCGAGTGCGCGTATTTACAGCCGACAGGGCGGCAAAGAACGAGTACGCCGCGCGCGCGTGTGCGGGGGGAGTTGCAGGGAGGCGGCGACTGGGCAAGACACAAGGAAGACTCGTGGAGAGAAGGCGGAGGTTGCCATCAGAGGGGTGAAGGGAATGGAACTGGCACATTCTTTGCACGCGTCGCTTACAAGTCGCGCTTTCCTGAGTTACTCAACACCCCTCCGATGGAAGCGGCGGCACACAACGGCGACGACGCACAGCGGGGGGAAGACCTGGCCAGGAGGCTCTCTCTTTTTTTTTTTTTTCTCCGCGTCTTCCACAAGACGCACGCGGCCGAAGCAAAGCAGGCAGGAGTGGAGTAGAGGAGAGTTAGCCGCCGCCGCCGCCGCCGCCGAGAGACGACGGCATCGCATGATGCCGACGCCGCCACCTGTTCCTCGAGTTCCGACGATGGAAGGAAGGACCGAAAGATGCTGAGGGCTGACGTTGGCAGAGAGAGGAGCGTTTCAGATGATCTGCATGCCTACAGAGTAAAAGCGGCCGACCTCCGGCTGCGTTATGCGGGCGAGGCGAAAGAATAGGGGACACTATTTCATCCGCGATGCCAGACAAGCGGGCAGGCTCAGTACGCCCATGCCCCCCTCTCTCTCTCTCTCTGTTTTCGTAATTTTCGCTGCGAGATTCGCGCTGAGCCTTCCGCCACGACCACCACCGGCACAATGGCTCGACGCTCTGCGCACGGTGCGTACAGACAGACACGCCCTGTCCCGAGAGCAGAAGAGCGGCGGGAGGTCGAGCGAGGAGGACGGGGAAGGAACAGTCTCGGTTCCATATTTACATTCCTTTCACGTGTAAAAGAGGCGACGCCTGAAAGTCGTCGTGGCTCCGTCTTGGCCGCGGTGCGGCGCACAAAGGGAGAGAAAGCTCCCCTCGGTGGAAGACGGCGTCGGGCGCCGACAGCAGGCGAGCGAGCGAGCGGCGCGCTCCACCTCGATGGCACGCCACGTCTCGGCGTCTTCTTTCTTTTTCCCGCCTTTGCTTCTTCCCGCTCACTCCTTTTATATCTCTCGACACGCTGTACGTTTCTCTGGGTTCCCCCTACCCCCTGTTTACGGTCCACAGGCGTCCGACTCGCGTTCGCCCTCTTGGTCAACCGCAAGCGCGATCAGTCGCCAGGATATCACCAGTGTGCCGTACTTGCGCTGTCATATCACTCCGGTGTAACGAAAATGGTGGGGGCATGGGGGGGGGGGGGTGAGGTTGTAGTACAGTGCTGGTAAATCATTACGAAAAAGTAAGGAAGGGGAGGGTCTCGTGCAGCGGTTTCTCTTCCCTCGTCTTGTGACCGCATTGCGGTGATACTTCGGCTCATAGGGCGTCAGGAAGCTTCCGGGAGTGAAATTTCTGGTGCCATGCAAGGGGTGTATCACCGGCGCAAAAGTGACTCAGATAAACGCTTGTATAAAACTAAGGAATTACTCCCGCATCTTTCTCAGCGCTCGCTTTCTTAACGTTGTGCTTGCGCATAACTTCTCCTCCCTTAGGAAATGAGACCACTGCAGGTATATACGCAGTTCTGTTAGTTAATCTAGGTTAACAGAAAACACTCTACCAAACGGGCCGTGCAAGTATAGCGTCGCAGTTCCAATCGCCTCACAGTCGGAAAAAACTAAGTCTCACAGGACTGCTAACCCTTGCAAACGCGGGTAAAATCCGCCGTATTGCAATAGCCGCTATGTTATATTAAGTATGGCACCATGAGCCTATGGCCAGACCAGCGTTTTCATTATAAGCACAGCTCACTCACTAAAAAAACATGAATTGCATCCCTAAAGCTCCGTGACCAATTTCCGCGTGAACGAGGAGGAGAGACACGAGGAACCCTGCGAGACTTGTCACGAAATAGCCCATAGGCATCGCTTGAGGCGTCGCGCGCTCCCCCCACCGGCCAAGCAACTCGATAAAACACAAGCGGTCGCGTTTAGGCGACTCCAGATAAACACATGCCCACACCCAAAGTACATTAACAAAATCACAGGGGGCAAGAAAAGCGACCTATGTAGGCTCTGTTCACAAACAGGGACACTCACACACTTAATGTGGGATTGCAATTCGCCCCCGTTCTCTCATCCCCCTTTCAGCAGTGAGATTGACTGGACTGCCTGGCTCAGGTCCGGGGACGTCGACCGACAGCTTTAACTGGTGGACTGGGCGGAGAAGTCCAAGCAGGCCAGGACCTTACTTGAGCCAGATCAATCAGCCACGTCCCCCTTTCTCCTTCGCGCTTTCAATAAAGTTTACCACCTCCACCACCAGATGTTGCCTCAAATCTCTTTTATTTTAATTTATTGTCTTGGTTTTCTAACTGTTTATATTCTGTGTGTTTTCCTATTGTTATTTCTGGGAATTAACTATACCTAACATCCTTCATTCTGATCTTTATTAGAGAATGGCGAAAGCGTGCTTCGAAGCAGCGTTCAACTTGGCACCCAGCAGCCTTCCGGCTGTTGTGCTCCCAAAAAGACAGCGCACAATTATTTCCCATTGCTCAGAATGACAGCGTTGGTATACATTCTCAGTGGGAAAACAAAATGCGAAATTCACTCGTGAACGTTCAGAAAAAACGCGAGAGTAAATGTTCGCCAGTCGGCAAAACATTCGAGTATCACTGACAAACCTCTCTGTAAACTTCGCCATAGTGCATTCGCAGTGAAAACCACAAAGTGGACAAGTCTCACTTGTGATAACCAGAGTGCGAACGACCCGGCAGGTATAAAGGAAATGGTGCTTGCCTGCTAGTATTCAGTAAAACCGAACATTACAACGTTGTTAACGTAGTATAGAGGCTGTAAATGCGAATGCTAGGCTGCGTTGAGAGGCTGCGCAGATATTCAGCTTTTCTCAGGTTTCGCTTTCCGTAGAATTTTGTGGTTGACTGTACATGGGTCCCGCTAAGTAACACTTTCAAGTTGAAGCGGGACATCGAGTCGTCAAACTGACACGTTATTCTCATGTGTTCAGAGGGCGAGGGGGCCGTGAGCAGAATATCACATTACTGCTACCATTTCAAGCTAATAATTATTTGCATATACCATACATTGTTTTATTCACTTTGCAAAGGTGCATTTTTCGACATGTTAATCGTAATGTATTTGATCTTTCAGACGGAGATTTTAGGCCGTTTTGGTTGCTCAAGCGATCTAAAACTTTCGACGTTCGGCATCCGATTGGAGCTTGTAAAAGACATGGCCCCATTCTAATTCGTTTAAAACGGCATCCAGCGGTTCAACGATATTCTAGGCAACTTGATCAATCTAACAATCAATCGCATGGCTGTAATGTCACACAGGCGACCGTTGAGAAGATTGCAGGATTGTTGTTTTACGGCAGGAAAAAACGCTGTAAAATGAATGATAGGCTGCGGCACCATGTTACCACTCTTATAACAGCTTTCCCGTGACGTCAAACGTAGTGGCAACGTCTTGCCACTGTTATTTAATTAAGTGAAAAAATTGATTGCAGGATATTCGAAAATAATAACTTGACTTGGAATCCGCGTAGAATTTTCCCTGCACATTAAACCAACCAAATACACAAAAAAGCGATACAATTTATAACGTAACTCTGGTGCCTTCGTGCCATTGTGTTGGCGCAAAAAAAGAAAGAAACGTGAACTCAATCTTTTACGCGGTCCGCTAACAAATCTCTCGTTTCTGATGAACAGGCTTGGACAGCTTTTCGAAACAGTGATCTGTCACCGTAGAGTGATTGAGCGTTTCCATAGCATTGCACATGTATATATTTCAATGGGTTTTAGCTGGCGTGCTACGAGGTAATTGACTAGTCGTGTGACCGTTAGCGCCTCAGTACACGACATATTCCATCGTCTCCTAACCGAACGTTGCTTGAATTATATTTTCTCTTTTCTGGTTCCATACGCGCTTTTGTATGTGTCTTCTGTTCTTCGGCATAATCTAGGTGTAATGGGTAGCTCATGGAAACCTGTGGTTGCACTGCGAACTTACGTCCGAACTTTATTCCTTTCTTTCTTTTCTTTTTTGCTTCTTTTCTTCATTTATCTGAAGAAAAATACAGCGACCAGTAGGAGAACTGGTCGCCGTATAGTGCCGATGGCTACTCCTAGTCGTTGGTGTTAGGTTGATTCCGTGACGAGGTCACGGAATCGAATCCCGGCCACGGCGGCCGCATTTTGATGGGGGAGAAATGCGGAAACACCCATGTATCTAGATTTAGGTGCACGTTAAAGAACCCCTGGCGGTCAAAATTTCCGGAGTCCTCCACTACGGCGGGCCTCATAATCAGAAAGTGGTTTTGGTACGTCAAGCCCCATAATTTAATTATTTTTTTTACTTCTAGTCGTGTTAACTTGGTATCCCTAAGATCTGTTAGCCAGCTGACAGCAGATTATGCACCAACTCGCAGGGCATAGGCAGCCCGGGCTCTCGCAAACGCCTTGCCAGATATTTCGTGGTGCCCTTTCCACGTGAACAAAAAGGCTGAATGTGTGCACGATCCACAGATACATGCGTTTAATCACGTGCTCCAGTGCGCGAGCGATTCCGATTGGTCCTTTAGACGTGCGCGGGGCTGTCAAGGTACAAGCGGTGCACCGCTATCGTTTCTGGGATTCTTACGTGGAAATGGGCGGCGCACCGGCGTACTCCCAACGAGCAGCGAAAAAGAAGAAATAGAAGAGAGAAAAAGAAAGCACATATGAAGAAAAAATTCAAGCTCTCTAGTGTTCTCAATTCGCCCAGTCTAATTCGCCGTATGCTCGAGGCCGCCAGACTGTGAAGGCGCCAGGCCAACACCTTCGTCACAGGCGGCGCGGCAATCGCTCTTCAAGTCCGGTCGCGTGCTTCCTCGATGATGCACTCGGCTCCTTTGGTGCCTATTACGCGACGCGCTCGCGGCCTTGCCGACTCGCCACAGTGGCGTCGCACGAACACCGCGGACTGTTTCAGTAAATCGGTGCAGTGCCATGTAAGACAGTGCTGGCGTATGTATGTTCATGAGAAACCATATTCGCAAGCCTACTCGGTAGGTTTGAACACTTCTCGCGTATTAGCATACAACGCTTGTTTGGCCGATCTCTCCACTTTTTTGCCCCTTGCATGCGAGCGAGAGCATTCCAAAATGTCCTGTTAAGGTAAAATATCAAATCGAAACGGCAACAAGTCAGACCACGCTTGAAGTGGGGGTTTGATATTGGAATGCCTGATTAGAACTTCGAAGTGCGATATACTGTTCTTTGTAGAAGAGTACATATGGTATATTTGCGTAAGATCCACGAACAAAAGAATGGTGTCTTTTTTTTTTCTCTCTATACGCACTAGTTGAATTGCCCAGTTCGCGTTTAAGTTCTTGCAATTATTATTATTTCGAACGTGCTTCAACATTTCCCCATCGATAGAACGTTCTAGGTTTAGGCAGTAGCTGCATGGATTTTTCTACCATAGCTGAAAATTAGTATATTGCGCCCCCTCTCTGCGCAACAGAGTATGATAAGTTAATTGGCTGTTTAAGGAGTTGCTTGTAGATTCTGGCAGTCGTTTCTGTTCTCTCCTTCGTTATAATCTTTTTTTCCGATCCTTTCTTGTTACTTTTCATACTTGGAATGAAATTTATCTCTCTACGATATGCTTCTCAAAATCAGGCCCCAGCCCGGGAATTCCCGAACCGTCCTTGGTCTAATTAGCTGACGCCAGCAATTGCTTCTAGCAGTGCACGGTACTAGCGCGACAAAACGCATATCGAGCAATTCCTCGGCGGACCGTGGCACTAAGATCAAGAAACGAACGGGGAAGGGGTGAGGGGGAGGATAAGACTGTGGCGGCCCGACCAGTGAGCTGGCGCTTTGGGGCGTCGTCGTAACGTGTTCCGAGAAACGGACCGTCCCGGCCGCGCGGCCTTGAGGCGGAGAGTGAGATGGAGGCCGAGCCGAAAGAGAGAGGCGACGACACCTTAGAAACCGCGTCGCCGCCGTCCTTCGAAGGCGAGCGTTTGCAGCAGAGGCACGCAGTGGAAAAAAAAAAAAGGAGGAGGAGGAAAGGTATCAAGGTTACTGTAACGCGGCCTTGACCTCAATCAGGGCGAAAATATTTGCTCTTATCGACGACGACGACGAACCAGCGTCGCCAGCAGCTGAGTATGTAGAAGCAGTTCCCGGCCATTACGGCGTGCTCCTTGCTGCTGCCACCTTCTGGTTTTCGCAGGCATATTCTTGCGCATCTTCTCTCGAACTAGTTCTGGGGTTTTGACTATACGGTCGCTCGCTGTTTCTTACGACGGTGTGTCCCGTCGCGCGAGAGCGCGCGCGCTCTCTGTGGGTGTCGCTGCATGGTGCGGCGTCGTCACATGCTTGGTTTCCTGTGCATTGCGTCAGCAGAGGCACGCAGCGTTATGCAAACTGGAGCTGAACTTGAAACACGATAACCTTTATAAAGGTGGACGGGTTCATTGCTTGATAGGTAGGCGGAGGGTCTCCACCCTGCCGAAAAAGTAGCCGTAACATCTAAGCGCAGCCCCGAAAGAGCTGTGTGTGCTGCCTTGCTTTGGTTATTTTTCGATGCGCCTGAATGATAGCATCGATGTTACTAAAGTTTGCAGGGCCAACATAAAATTAGTTTCAGCGCCAGGTGTCGTGTTCTGCATGCCGTAACATGAAACTTGGATTCGCACTTTGATATTGTCGATTTGCATAAATTTAACACTGCTTCACGTAAAAGTTATGCCTCATATATGTCATAATGTCTAAGTGGCACCGAGCGCCACTTAGACATTAAAATGCGAAAATGCACACTTGTATAAGAGTTATGCTTAGATTGCCGAATATGTTCACGTTGTTAATGCGTTAGCGTTCTTACGGTACTTCACGCACTTTTCCGGGGCTATGTATGTATGTATGTATGTATGTATGTATGTATGTATGTATGTATGTATGTATGTATGTATGTATGTATGTATGTATGTATGTATGTATGTATGTATGTATGTATGTATGTATGTATGTATGTATGTATGTATGTATGTATGTATGTATGTATGTATGTATGTATGTATGTATGTATGTATGTATGTATGTATGTATGTATGTATGTATGTATGTAACTAGTTTCCCGCTTACCGGGGTCACTGGGTAGTCCATGATCAAATGAGTAGCGCATCGGGAGGAGGGAACAGGGTTCAACACCAACCGTCAGATCAACTTGGGTCACTGAATATGTGGCAATGTGCATATCTTTGCCGCTCTTCGGCAAACCTTTCACGGCGACATTGCTCGCTGTAGATGCGGGACTGGGTAGTTACCGCTTTACAACGAACCTGTAGCAGGAGCAGCATCGGTCCCAACTTGGGTAACTGCTGAGTGGACTCGAACCCATGTCAGAAGGGTTCCTCGAGGACAGCAACCCGACGCTAAATGCAATGGCTGTGTCCCGCTTTTCAATGGACGTTTTTCACGCTAACGCTTTAGTGAGCTGCGCCATGAATGAATGCACCAGGTGTTCAAAGTAATTCTCATGGGTTACTGTGTACGTGGCACTGGGTGTGCGGTAAGCGAGAAAACAATTCGCAGCGTTCGCACGCACCAACGCGCCACGCTTCTCGTCTTAGAGGCCGCGCGGTACCTTCTCGGCAGCGCCACTAGATGGCCCACTGACTTCAGGAAGAAGTCATTGGTTAACCTAGGTAGGAAATCAGGCAGCATAGTAGCAAGAGCTTGGTGGCGCAACCCACCGCCCCGTTCCAAAGGGGACGCTCATAACATCCGTCCGTCCGTCCGTCCGTATCTAGTAGCGATGGGGGCCACAGTCACCCTTCCTGAGGCCCTAGGGTTCCGAGATAATGATAGTCATGTAAATAAATGTGCGGTGGAAATTAGCAAAAGGCGATTGGAGGATTGGTGGCTCAAAAGCAGAGAGGTGACATAAGGTTAAAAGGGTAGGAAGACGTATTTAAAGAAAATCGAGAAATTCAATAACACACAACGCAGATAAAAATAAAAGGCAAAATAAAAATCTGAGCATGGTGGCAACTGCCATCACCCCGTTTCAAAGGGGACGCTCCTACCTTCCATCCATCCATCCGAAGTGCGAGAGAATAGGCCGGTTGGCGGCATGACGAGTTTCTAAGCGTTCGCACACACTGGCGCGCCAGGCATATTGGAGGCCACGCCCAAGCTTCGTGGCGGTGGCGCTAGATGGCACCGAGTGTTCATAGGGAAGAAAGAAATTAGAGAGGAAAATTTGTACGATAACACGAAGGGAAGCACTTCATTATTTGAGGCTCGAGCTGGTTGTCTAAGGACAAGAACGTACCGCAGCAGATATTCGAAATTAGACGAGGCATGTGTATGCTACAGAAAAAAATCCCGAGATTACTGAGCACATCCTAATGGCAAGCGAAGGGATTCACCCAGCGAGACCAGTATACGCAACGTACACCTTGCGGAAGCGCTTGGATTTAAATTTGACGGAAGCATCAACTGGTCAGCAGTCGAGATAGACAAGAGACGTTTATAGCATTAGTGAAAAAAAAAACGCAGGGAAGATATCTGTATGAGAAAGAGAGAGACAAAGAGGAGGAAAGACAGGGAGGTTAGCCAGTGTAAGTACCGGCTGGCTACCCTGTGCTGGGGAAAGGGGTAAAGGGAATAAAAGGAGAAAGAAGAAGAAAAGGAGAAAAAAATTAAGGAAATTCACGCAGTACCGCGATACTACGCGATACAACACTCAAAGGCGATCGCACAATTCGCATGTCCTTAAAAACTTCAGCAAAGCCCTTAAGGCCTTGAGTGCCGAAGCCCGTCTGGACCAGTGTCCTAGAGCTTTCTCCTCATTAAAGGGGCGATTGTCCAGTTTTTCGAGCGCGGTTACGAGCACTGTTCTTGGCACTTTGTAGCTGGGACAGTAACAAAGGAGGTGCTGAATCGTCTCCTCGCAGTCGCAGGTGCCGCAAGTAGGGCTGTCGGCCAGATATCTGTATTGCTGGATAATGTACCTGCATCGGCAGCGCCATAAGGTAGATAGAGAAGCATTGAGGGAGAAAAAAGAGATTAAGGAGATGCATCAAAAATGCTAGGATGAAAAACATGTATAGCTTACCTGATTAAATCAAGCAGCTAGGCTAGGCGACTATTTGTCACCGCCCCTTTCAAAGGGCATGTCAATAAATCGACATCGTCATCAAAACGCGAAAGAGGAGTCCCGCTGCACTACTAGTCTCGTACATAACTCTTTCGACGGCGGCAATACGTCCGGTCGCTGCATTGATTCAGTGCTAAAAGCATCACCGTTTACAGTAATCGTAAGATGAATTCAGTCGAATGTTTTAGCAACGAATAATGGTTCGTTATTAAACGCTGTATCACAGTCTATCGTCGTTATAGCCAAACATTTGGAGGATGCTTAAGCTTCGCCTTTAAGGGTAGAACGCGATAGCATTCAAAGATCCCTGACTGCTTGTGACGCTTCCTGGCAACAGCAGCTTTCTTGCAGATGCGTGGAGGCGAGCGCGATGGCGTTGGTCCAAGGAACCAAGCGCGCACCTCCGCTCTATCAATGGTAGAAACGCTGTAAAAAGAGTTCCTCATAACATAATTATGTTTTATCGCATATTCAAATTATACTACGGCGCTATCACGTTTGTAGGTTGTGTTTAAGCCGTACTTTGCGATTTTTCTGATGCGTTTTACTTTGAGGAATTCAGTTAGTTCAGTAAAGCCTCTGCGCCACGCGGAGGGGCTGCGTGGCTGTGGTTTGGAATGGTTTTTCGCGAAACGACGTCCGACGTCAACAACGGAGTTTTTGCGACACGAGGCCCTTAAGGCTATCGCGTTAACACATACTTGACTGCTAATCACAAGTTAGTAGTAGCGTGACCTTCAGTGACCGTCCCTACTGTGTGTGATCTGTACTGTGTTCTACTTTATTCTTTAGATTTGTCCTTGTTGCTCTTCATTTCCTCTTTCCTCTCCTCCTTCCTGTCTTCCTTTTCTGTGTTGCTGTCACCTTCCTTCTGAGCAGTAGGCAGGCGTTGTGCCCCTTCCCTGCTCCTCGCTTTCGCTTTCCTCTTAATTATATATGTGTGTTCAAAACAAATAATAATAACATTACACGCGGGATTGATCACGACTCGCAGAAACTGCCCTTTGCGTCGGTCTCCATACACGAAATCTTTCCCCCTTCCCCTTCTCCCCCTCGAGCAAGTTTACAAACTCTCGTGCGCTTGTCCTCAGTATTATCGTTGCTTTCCGCCAGCTTATGGCGGGGTTCGGCTCACCGATGGCACTATATAAAATTGACAATGATAGTGCACGGTTTACTTGAATTGAAATTTCAATTATATGTTCCACAAGGTATAGATTCAGAGAGATGTTCAGTAGCACACTTACACTTTAGTCCTTAGGGATCTTCATTCCGTTTGTATATAGCTGACAAAAAAGAAAAGAAAAAAGAAAAGAGAAAAAAAGAAAAAGAAACAGTGCCCTTGCACTCTGCGAAAATGGAGGACCAGCGAAGCTGTATATGTGAATCCCTTATGGTGAACTGCACCTCCGCCGTGGGTCGGCCCGGCATTGTACTAACTTTGTGATGGGGCCCACTTCTGTTATACGACCCCTAATCATATCGCCTGCTGACTTGTTCCTTTCTAGTATGTACTAAAATGTCTACCCACTCTTGCTATGTCTCGGCTATGTCTACCATGGAACACCAACTAGCCCGTACCCAAACTTTGCTTCGAAATGGAGACAGCAGTATTTGTAAATAATAAAAATTAAAATAATGATACCAAATAATAATAATAATAACGGGGAGTGCTTAACGCCTGCTTCCCCTCCGCCGTGGGTAGGCCCGGTGTTTCACGATCTTCGGGATCGGCCCACGTACGAAAATTTGTTAGTCTACGCGCGGACACGATCCGCCAGGTCCTAACAATAGACAGCTACTCTGTAAGACGTAAATGTGCACAATATTAAAAATGAGGTTCACACTCAGCAAATAGCTGTTTTACGATCTCAATCTTGTTCAATTATGCTCAGTACTCTACAGTGAAATTTAATGAGCGCAAGAACGGACGCGGACGAGTCCGAACAACGCACGCACCGGACAACGCAAGATATATATACGCGCTGGTGTTGTTCAATCTCCTCCGTGTTCTTTCTTTGCGCTTGTGTAGTTTTCCCATATACTGTGAACCAATTAACGCAGCAGCAAGCCTTGTTACTCAATGCCCGCTGTTCAATCCTTTACAAACAGCATTATATCCTATCAGGAATGGTGTGTATGGAGCTAAACTCGTAGCGAATCAAACGAAGTGTACGCAACCTGCATGCTACCGCTCGCTTCGCCTCATTCTACAGGGAACAACGCTTCCAATGCACCTGGCGTGGATTATTGTACACCGCTAGGAAAAAGAAAGTGCTAGGCGGCAAAAATAACTACAAGAGTTGAGAATGGACAGAAAAAGAAATGGCAATCTGTCAACTCGCAGGCCTTACCTATTCTATATTAAAGCACGAAGTATTACTGATTAAATGCAAAGAAGTGGCGCGGCACTGCTCGTACCGGGGTCTGCAACACTGCAACGCGATGGCATACTTTTTCTGCTGTGGACCTGCTTTTAAAGAGCAGGTTACCCGTTAATCCGCATATCAGTGTCGAACTACATTTCAGACCTAGGTATAGGAGCCGTAGAATCAGAGCAAGCAACAAATATAAAATATAAAGATTAAAAAACAACTATATTCTCAGGCGCGATAAGCGTCGAACTAAACCTTCAAGATATAGCGCGCGCAAAATGCACCGGTTTTATAGGTGGCTGCTCTTTTCATCTCTGTTCAGTAATGCTTTCAGACAAGAGATTATTCAACGTCGCATATTCATCGAAATGGCTATACGCATCATTCATACTCATACTCACACTGCTTACACGCGTGTTTCTTTCTATTTAGCGACTCTTGTTGCAAACATTCCGCTATGACGATGTTCGAAGTCCGTCACAGTCGTCTGACAACAACAACAACAACAACAACAACAACAACAACAACAACAACAACAACAACAACAACAACAACAACAACAACAACAACAACAATAATAATAATAATAATAATAATAATGATATTTGTGAAAATATGTACAAGGACATGGGAGTAAAGGGTAAAGTGAGGAGCAGGCTTGCAACTGCCACCAGAAGCGGCACAACGCCTGCCTATTCTTCAGAAAGGTGGAAGAGAGAGAAACATATATGTTTGCGTGAAGCCATTCAATATGCATGATGAAGAATCTGAACCGGGAAGATTAAATATAGCATGAAAATAGGCATTCTTCTATAGTACAATATTGTCCATGATATTGTCTTTGAATTATACTAGAAAGAAAATAGCTACATCGCGTAAATCGGTTGTGTGTTTGGTAATGCCAGAATTCTTATGGGATACTTCCTGAAAAAATTCCTTATTTTTCACCGTGTCGGAGGCATCGTGCGAAAAAAACACTTCATTGCATCGTCAAGAAAGAACAAATACAGATCCAAATAGCAAAAAAAAAATTGAGAGAGAGAGAGAGAGAAAGAAAGAAAGGTGAACCTAGCTCTGTCCGGCAGGCAACCCTGCTGCACTGGGGAAAAGGAATTGAAAGATGAGAAGGAAGGGTGGAGTTCACAAATTGCACTGGTACACACACAATCAAAGTTGAGTGAATCACTGGTGCACATATAAGCTGCTGCATTTAAAGAAACGCAGTGGCGCTTTTGTGGCTTTCTGCATAGAAAAGCGCACGAGGCCACAGTCCCAAGATCTCTTCTGTGAAAGGCCTGTCATCTAAGTGCCCTAAAGCTTTCCGAAGGGCCATCCTCTCATCTTCGCATGATGCGCAAACACACATACAGGAGATATTTGATCGTTCCCCCTATACCATATGTACTGCAATTGGCATTGTCCGGCATTCCAATTAGGAATGAGTAGGCATTCATGTGAGAAATTCTTAGTCACACGCGGCACAGTAACATTTCTTCTTGTTGAGTAAAACAGTGTAAAAGTTGTAATCTTCTACGTGGGTCCATGGCGTATCGGTGCAGGTTAGTGATTTCTGGTCTATACCTGTATTCCGTTTTCTTAAGAGTGATAACATGTTCAAGACCGCTGAGATTCCTTTCTGCATCCGGGCTCGACAATGGTATTCAGGTGCTTTCACATTCTTAATGTGCCTCACGGGCAGCTTTGACGTTTATTGCCAATGATTCTGCAGTTCAGGCAGCCACTGAAATAGTACCATGTCGAGGCCTTTGTCCACCGCTTGATGGTAGCGTTATCGTACCTTTGCCACCAGTTGTTCGTGTGGGCCGCGACGCACAGCTTACGAGAGTGATTGCAGGGCTACCTTTGAGTCACAGAATATAGACCAGTGATTTAGTAACTGTGGATGCGCATGAAGCGCTGAGCTACGGAGGGCTACAAGTTCAGACCCTATGGATGTTGGGATATTTCGCTGCTTTTGTCCCACGAAAGCTAAAGTTGGGTTGCAGCTTTGACATCAATATGCCTCTTTACAAAACAGCCAATTTTAAATAGAATAGCTAGAAATAGAATAGTGTCACTATAAACTGTAAAGGCAAGATCCAAGACACTACACCGGGGACTCAGCGTTCATATGACCGTGGTCGTAAGCTGCGCTTTCGTTACCTGTGCAAGGACTCGAGCTAATGTTTATATGCAAATTAAGGGTAACAAAAGAAGCAATAAATCTATTCATTCATTCTGTATATAAGCTTACCATCCATCTGTCTTATGTTGCTGCCCCCGTTATACACCCAATCGGGTGCCACTCTGTCCACAAAGAACAACATCGAAGCCCGCAGCCACCTTCGGTTACGTCCTTTGGGACTCCAATTCAGTGCGTGTACTTTGAACCAGCAAGAGTTATCTATGCATTGCGGCCGGTGCGGTCGGCAGCAATAGAACACGAGTCATTGAGAAGTGCGGCTCATCGATATCTTATCTGTCCGAACTGGCTCCAGCTGGTTTCGTGTGGCAGCTGCTATCTCCTTGTACTTGCATTATCTCGTTGTGCCCTTTGAGACCGTCTTTCTTTCTTATAGGCGAAATAACTGCTATAAATAGAGATGGAGACAAAAACCTATGGAAAAAAGAAAAACCCTGACGCAAACGTACGCAACAGATCTACTGCTCAGAAGTGCGGGCCTCCAAAGCCGAAACATCCCGTGCAATATAGGTCCGCAAGTACCCTGCGATATGTGTGATGGCGTAGTAATTGTTTAATCATGAACTGCTACTATTGTACATCTTTATGAAGTGTATTGCGGATTCTACGCCATCAGAGCCAGATGTTCTTAACATAAGACGATGACAGGGGTGAGGGACCTTCCATAATGTGTATGAAACGCTTTTAACACACGTCGCACTGTGACATTGCTCCTCGTACTGGTGATCTGTCCTGTGTGCCACCAAGCTGTCAGTCGGGGGTGTAGGTCGCCCGAGAGATGGTCACTTGAAGTGCAAACTGGTAAAACAAAACGGGATGGTGTCACGACGCGTCTGTATTTTCGCGCTCTCGATATGATGATGCGTGTGGTACTGGAGGAGTGCTCGAAAGTGTAGTTGTGGTGCTGAATAATGTTTTCACCTCCCAGTAGTGGCTGCCATACGCCATAGGCCTCCCTTATACGCTACCAACCGAAAGGGGTGACTCTCGTGTTTTGCTTTCAGTTATTTCAGCGTGCTGGTGCAGCTTGTGCTACAGCCTCATCCTTTATTTCTCTCTCTCCCTCACTTTCTGCCTGTGCAACGGGCAAGCTGTACAACACTTTCTTCTCTTTTTTTTTCATCTTTGAACAACTGGATATCGCTGCCGTTCTCAGCCTGTGGTGCTCCTACAGATAGAACGCACCAATAAGAAAAGAAAGCCACGAAGGTTAACAAGCGTGGCATATGCACTTGCGAAGATGGGCCCCTTCTCTCGATAGGTGAAGAATCCCGAGTGCACCGAGCAACGGCAACAGAGCACGTGCCTGTTATCTAACGGCTCAAAGCTGCATCGCAGGTGCAAAGGGCGTACACCAACTTGTAGCGCAATCGAAACAGCCCACGAGCACCTCCGACTGCCGACCTCTCCCTATACACTCTGCTAAAACCTTCATAAGGGACACTTTTAAGATTGTCTCATTTGAAAGATAATAGATGCTCTTTACCTTAAAGTGCACTAAATAGAAAAATAATTTGAGATGCATTAGCATCGATCAGTCTTCTATATTACCGAAAAAAAAATAATTCATACTGTGAGAGGAAGCTTGATAAGATAGAAAAGACGCATGAGCAAAAGGCGGGTGGCGACACCTCGAGTTCACCGTGACATCATTGAATTCGAAGGCGCCTGCTAGGGCTTGGTTATTCTTTTTAGCCATAACACGATGGCCATATCTTTATTTTAGAGGAACTAAAGAAAGAATTCGGAAGCTGAAAATCGAAAATCGGGAACTGCAAGTCTCGCCTCCTATTTTTATTCTTCTAGTTCATGCATTCCTTACCGGGTAATTAACGAAAATATATCTTTGAAACAATACAGCCTGAATAAATGCAGTGCTTCTTTTTAATGTGACTTTATGTTATGCGGCCAGAAGCACTGCCTCGCATGTTTTGATTATTTTGGGTAAGAGCCGAAATAATGCCATCGATGTTATTAATATTTACACGGCAATGTACATTTGACTCTAGCCGCAATTATTCACGACTTTCGTTCTCTAACATAACATTTGGCCCGTCGCAGTCCTTTTCCTTTTTCTTTGGAGGGAGCGGGATAGAAATGGGCTGTTACAAGTCCTCTGTAATAAATATAATAAAAATATATCATATAAACGAGTTCGACAGTGTGCAACCCTGCATTTTCATTTTGTCTGTTGCCCAGCCGGTGTAGTCGCCCGTACCACTAGGCTTCAGTTTGACCTCCCTGAGCGTCTCGTCACAGTTACCTTTAGTTTGGTCACGTAATTTTGACGTCGTCTGCCATCAACGTTAAGCCTAATAAAAATTTAAAATCTTGAAAAAGTGACATTTATAGAAACTCTATCATCGCATTGGAAGCGTGTAGTGCGGCCGCTGTCTCACAACTCACCGCAGCTTCAGAGTCCTTTGAATGTAGCATTCCTGTGGGTGCAAATTTGACCACGTTTGCGGCGACCACCGATATCTGACGTGGCGATCGAGAGAGAGAAAGGCTCTTTAGTAAATCCTTGAGAGGCCTTCTTGGCGGCATGCCTAGAATGTTACTGCGGACGGGTATGAAGAAAAGGAAACGATGTACACAGCGCACGCCACAAAACGCACCTCAGCATTCAATAAATGACTATATCTCATTTAGACCACTGTCACTAAAGAAGGCTGAAAGTGCATTCGTTGCACGCACCACTTTCACTGGCGGCATCGTAGTCCATGTGCCAAATACCTGTTGCAGCTGAAAGGATGAGTCTTTTTTCGGATATGTTATCTTGTTCTTCATTTCCTCTTTGCTTCCCTTCTTCCTGTCTTCCATTTCTGTTTTTCTCTCTTGCTCCTTTCTGAAAAATAGGCAGGCGCTGTGCCTCTTCCAGTGGCAGTTGCCAGTATGCTCTTCGCTTTCTTGTTCCTCTCAAGTTCAAGTATATATATATGCTTTCAATAATAGTAATAATAATAATAATAATAATAATAATAATAATAATAATAATAATAATAATAATAATAATAATAATAATAATAATAATAATAATAATAACTGTTGCCATCTTACAGTCTTCGTACACCAGAAAGCAGGCCCATCAAACCCAAGGAAGTGGCTTGCGTGACTTGACCCGTCACTTCGGCAGACAAAAACAAGATGGCCACACGTACAGCAATGGAAAGCTGATTAACCTCGGCACAACAACAATATGAAGGTTAAATGACACAGAAACTTAGCTGAGATCAGTGATAAGAGAAAGAGAAGAAACAATATAAGGAGAAAAAGAAAACAGTATTTAGTATTATACATTATTATACATAGCTTACGGTGGCCTCAACAATTTCTTGAAATTTAATTTCGTGATTGCAGTAAACACATGATCAGGTAGGCCATTGCATATTCTTGGGACAAAAGCATACCTACTTAAACAACACCAGCTTTGGCAGATCTGGTGTAGCAGTAGGACGCTATGAAACGCAATGTTTTCCGTAGGGCACAGGGAGCATTATATTCCTGTTTGAAATCGGGGTTCCAAGAATGCCCTACCACAACTGTTTCAGTGAACAATGTTCTAAATGACAGGAGACCCAGACGCATGAGCAAGTTCACTTTGCCAGCCGAGGAAGGGTCATACGCAATGGACTTCAACATACTTTTTTAGAATTCTGTCAATTCGGCAGTGACATCGAGAAGACCAAAAACCGAACAATGTAATGCTATAACGTAAGCCAATGTATGACAAGGCGTGCATGATAGTGATTTTTTACAGGCATCGCAACAATGAATTCGATGTTAAATAGCAACGATGAGACACTTTTGAGTCTGCCGCAAATATTTGTCATGTGATCATTCCACGAGAGCTCACTGTCAAAGAAAACACCAAGGTATTTCATAGAGTTCACATATTCTACACGGGCACACTGACACGATTGGCGATTAGGACAGCGCAGAAGCAGTGATAAATGTGTAACAGTTGTTCTAAGTGGATTTCCAAACCACATTTTTTTCTTTGTTTATTGACAAACTGTTGTTAGCAAACCAGGTTATTGCGTCGTACGCACTATCTTGAAGTAATGCAACTGCTTTTGAGTATCAGACATGTTTTGTTAACAATCAGTGAACCAACCAAAGGTTTTTCTTAGTTCCCAGTAACAACCTCGAGGGTCTTGTTGCTGTAGTAGTAGTAGTAGTAGTAGTAGTAGTAATAATAATAATAATAATAATAATAATAATAATAATAATAATAATAATAATAATAATAATAATAATAATAATAATAATAATAATAATAATAATAATAATAATAGAGTTGCTCCTTTTTATATAAGTAGCCTGCAAGCGCAGATTAAGTAGGCTGAATGGAAACAACTTTATTGTTTGACCAATAAAGTTTGAAGATTAAGTGGGATATGTCTTCGCGCACGTTGAACACAGGGCAAAGTGGCGATCTTGTCCGTTCATTTTTAAATAGGAAACATTTAGTATTTGCGACACTTAGCCGAGCTCTTTGTAGACACATTCTTTTCTTCAAGGACAGATGTTATGGAGGTCTCTCGAGCGGCCGCCATTCACGGCGCCGCCACAGCCATGGTTTATTGGCCCGAAAATTGACAGTATCCGTTTCAGTATTATGCCTCCTATATCTTTATTGTTATCTGTATTTATTTACACAGCAGCATCCCTGTTTGGCGCTATGGCAGGAGTGGAACACATGTAGAAAAAGAAAAAGAAGAAAGTCAGATTGTTGCAGTTGCATGCGCACGAATTCAACACATCGAAAAGCATTGCTACAAACTGATTGAAGATGGTCTACAAATTACGGTTAATCATGTCTGAAACCCGGTCCGGTGGGAACAAACGCATGTGAGCTGGTAATTAATTCAAATGATCAATTGTTCTCGGAAGGAAACACTATTTGATGTATATTTACGCGCAAAGGGACGCATGAAGTTAAGCACACGAAAATTACTTTTCCCAGAGGACCCAGCTCGTCTATGGTATATGTTAAGCAATTATCAATCACTGTTAATCAAGTTTGTCAACAACCTTTGCCAATTTATTTGCTCTAGAAATATGACAAACGTTTCTCGCGTCTTTGATTTACTTTAGGCTTGCTCATACCCACTGATGCGCTCATAATCACTCGCCTCCACGCGAGCCCGTGGCGGTCTGGAAGCCCATGATCCGACCTGCAGGTTTCTTTCGGAGTTCTTTATTGTACATAAAGATAAGGTTTACGAATGGGGATTATACATACATGCAGAGGGAGGTCCCATAGTCAACAGACTGTATAGGGGACCTCCCAAGGGTTTGTATATGAGACTCTCAGTTGAGCCGGATTCATGCATTACGGGCGTGCTCTCAAAATTTACTGTCACGTAAGAAGATCCGCAATGCACAAATTCTTGACGAGCCCACTGCGAATGTTTACCGTGGGGGATACAGCGTGCAACACTGCAATTTTTAACGAGCTTCCCATGAATGAGTTATCAATAAGGACAAATTCTAAACTAATCTTAACTATCATAGTCGTATTTCGCTGCCATTACAGCTTACCTGTAGTAAACGTGCGCATTTCTTTCCATCTAATAAAACGGCTTCGAGCATCCTGCTCGCTTCATCGCTTTTTCTGAGGTGAACCTGTCCTAGTAGAAGTTGTTTGCTGGGCCGCTATTTTGTAGCGATGCCTTATGGCTTATTCTATGCTATTCTTATCATCCACCACACACGGCCGTCCGATCCCGTTGATAATGCGGGCAGATCGTCGCTCTGACCACTAGTCAAGCGCGAAAAGCGTGAAAAAGCATAGAATCGGAAAAGGCATCGCTACAAAATACCGGCCCTGGACAGCACTTATTAGTTTCCCACAGCCCTAGATTCCCACCGTTCGGCGGCCTTCAGGTCTGTAGGCGGAAAATATCATTTCGCATCTCAATTGCAACTTACTGCACCAAATGTTAATCGTTCTTTATTAGCCCCCTCTGTAGCCACATTCTTCAGTCCAAGCATTTCCAACTTATGCAAAGCTCTGACAAATCTTTCGTGAATTCATTTAGCTCTTTATTTCAGACATTTGTGATCAAAGGAATGTTATGAGCGGTACTTACGTGCTAATGTTTGGTGTTTGTGCGTACGCACGAACATTGAGCATAAGAAAATCTACTAGCGGCCGCACACTACAATAAAAAAAACCAGCCGGCTGTTTTTGGTTCATGAAAGCTGCCTTGATAGGCTTGCCATACTCGTATGGGTGAAACTACTGCTGCACGCTGTCGCTTCTTCCGTAAACATATGCCGCAGGATCCCTCCTTAGCAAAACAATGCAGAGAGAGCGAAACGATCTGTCAATGCTTCTTTTCCTTCCTGGCTGTGGCAAACCTAATAAGAGATTGAGGAGCAGGCTGGGGAATATATCGCGTACGTATCGCTCGGAATAAAGTTTTATCACCTCAACGTGTAAGCGCCGAGTCGTCTGTCACTAAAGGATCACAGTTACATCCACGTTACCATTTGCCGTTTCCGCAGAGCGTAATTTATAAACTCGAAAAAAGGAGGGGGGGGGGGGGGGGAACACGAAGAGAGAACCGACTACCAGCAAAGTAAGCAGTTCTAAAGATATCACTGTTTCAATGTGGAAGCGAAAAGCGGCGTTTTTGCACGCGTTCTACAAGCAGCGCGAAAGTCGTGCGTATTCAACTGCTCGAATAATAATCGAAATTGAAAAGAGGCACACACACACACACACGCATATATATACATAAGAAAGCTCGAGGGAAAGAAGGCAAGGGCGGAAGGCTGCGGCACACCTGCCCACCCAGTCGGCAAGGCAGGCAGCCGCCGTCGCGCGTCGCGCCGATTACGTTGCGGTGGTCCTATTTTAACGGAGTCAACCATGCGTTCACGGTGGAGTACGACGGTCTCGCTTCCGCCGCCGTGCTCTACGGCCAGCTTGGCCGCCGAGCTCACGCACGCACGCATCCCCGCTGCCGGACGAGGCCTACCGGAGCACGCGTTTTACGCTCCCCCCCCCCCCCCCTCCACTCCCCTCCCCGCTCTGACAATGGAGAACGGACCCCGCACGACCACGCTCAATACACACGAATATAGCCAAGCCGCGCGCGCGCTCAGAAGTGAACTGGACACAAGAAGAGAGCGTACGAGATACGGGCGACCGCAAATTCTCACAATTAAAGCCAGATGTTGCCGAGCGCGAGGGAAAGTGCTCACGAGGCGAACCGTATCTCGTCCCGCTGCGCGTGTGCAGCGGAGGCTTATTGCGGTAACGTCCACGCAACCATTCTTTCTTCTCTCTCTCTCTCTCTCTCCTAGCTGATCCATGCAGGGGCTCGGCCGGCTCGATGGCCCCTTGCGCTCTCTTCATACGCCACTGCTGGCTTCGGCGTTTCACTCTTTCTTTTTCGGTGGCGACACGATTGAGGGAGCGGCCCTGTCACCACCAGCACCACCATGGGCCAGCAGTGCCGGTGGTTGCTCGGATTGTGTTCTGCAGCGCGCTTGCTCGCCTCGGCGTGACGTCGGTGATGGTTTGGGCGTGGGCCGGGCCGCGGCGCGCGAGCAGATGCCGCGCTCGACGTGGGACGCGACGACGCCTCTCGGGCGTGCAACGCCGTTTCCTCTTCTGTCGTCGCCGGCGCCCATGCAGATAGAGCGGCTCCGAGAAAGCGCGTCTTAATATGTTCGCCACACGCGTGTTTACAACAGTCGCGTATATGCTTTTCTTTAAGTGCGTTTTCTTTTTCTTTAATGTACGCTTTTTCTTTGTATCTCGAGCTGCAGAGAGAGTCGGTAAATCGAGACGTGTCTCAGACACGTCCATCGCCGCTGCATAGGACTGCTTCGCTTTCTTGACAAGACCAAGTTTAATGAACCGGGTTCGCGCCCCGAAATATTTTTCCTTTCGTTCTCAAGCGACCTGACAGATCCGGCTTTGCATGGCGCACATGTTGAACATGATGTACAGTTTTTTCAAAAGTGCTGAAGGCACCGCATGCGTGACCGGGTTTAGCTCTTCAGGCAGTGCATATACCGAAACCATCGTAGGACGTCAGTTTGTTCAATGTCTGAAAGAGGTATTATCACACAGGTTCTACGCAGGCCAATGTAAGTGAAGTATTAAAAAAACTGAGAGACAGTGTCTGCATTATAAGACAGGCATCCTGGGACAATCTTAATAAACTTCTGCTAATGGTGACTAGACGTTGCCTTTACGAACTCGTATGCTTTCCTTATTGGAATGGCCAACAGCCACACGTGCGACACATGTAACAGCGATGAGACGCTCGCACATATTATCTGTGTCTGCCCGCGATATAGTGCCCAGAGACAAATGATGTACAGACAGAGAGATAAAACTTTAGTCCTTGATGGGGTTCAGGGGTGGCGGGGGTCGGGAGACTAACCCCCAATACCCCCACTTCCTCAGACGGCGGCCAGTCCTTGCTTTCTGGCGGCGTCTTCGGCCATCCGGATGGCCCAGAGCTGCTCCTCTGGGTCCAACCTGAGCAGCAATGTCTCCCACTGCTCGGCCGTATTTATGATGCGTGTGTTAGTGCGGGAGGTGTCGGTGGGTGAGGCTTTGGGGCATTGCCAGAGTGGGGAGTATGCATCGGGGTAAATGCGGTTGTAAAGCGCACTGGACCAGTTGGGCAATTGTCCACTATCAGAACTCAAAGCTTTAGGTCAGTGCTCCGAAAGAACATCCGCGTTGAAGGCCTTATAGTCGCGTTATTAGGGGTCCTGCGGTTTACGGGCCTTCACGATAGGATTTAAAAACGCCGCCCCCTACCGCTCTATGGTGTACGCGCTTTGTTCGTTCTCGTCTCTCTATCTCCCTCTTCCACTCTCTTTCTCTTTTTATCTCCCCTTAACACCGCCCCCCCCCCCTCCCCGTGCAGGGTAGCCAACAGGAACTAACTCTGGTTAACCTCCCTGCCTTTCTCTGTATTCTTTTCTCTCTCGCTCTCTCTTTGCTAATAGTTGTCACATTGCAATTCAAACTGCGTTGTCAACTCTAATGCTAGCAAATTATGGTACACACCTTGCACTAGCCTCCAAGGATCGCCGCTCAAACAGTATTGCGTAGTTCTAATATTTACGTGATGTGTAAAAATGCAAACAACAGCGAGCAAGGCGAAAAGAAATAGGGCCCACTGTCCTGCTGAAGGTCCAGTTTCGGTGCATACAAGCCCCTACAGAAATGGTCTTGCAAAGGCTGCAGAAAAGCTGTGGTACGTCCATTTTATTAATCACAACAAATTTACATGAAATCAGGAACTTTTGTATAATGTCAACAACCGCACGCTCATAATTGGGTAAGCACCACCATCGCAAGGGATAAACGCACGCAAAGGACGCACACACGTCCTGCCTTGCGTTTGCCGGACGTGCAAGGCAGGACGCGAGTAGAAACAATTGCTGCAGTGTTCTCACATAAACAGAGCCTGTTCACTGCATAACATATGACCCTGCAAACGCATTCTTGGTTCCTCGCAACATGATGGGTGGAATATTTTGGCATATTCCCGCGCCAGCACAACAACGGTGCCGTTGACTGTATATACTATACAACTCGAGAGCGGCGACGGGGCAAGGCCTGCAGGAGCTATTCCTTCCTTGAGGCTTACGTCATTCTGGATTCCAATAAAGCTGGACAAAAAAGAGGAAAGCAAACTAGTATGCGCAGCACACGGTGATAACTTGTGTATTGCTGCAGCGATTCCCTGTGGTCATTTAGCGTGGCTAAAGTGTGGCCTCGTAAACGCTTGAGTATTCGGCCATATACAGTTGGGTCAACTCGTCACAGCCGCTGTTTGCCTAACATCTCATACTTGGCTCAAGAAACATGACTGCGATCACCTGCACTGATATATGTGGGGAACGTAGCTCTCAACGATGGTGCTGTAGTCTGTGAGTGCGAAAAAGTATTAACTAACCATGCGTGCACTGTACGGAATCATGCTGAGTAAGTATACTGAGTAACTGATGAATCAAAGCGGCTGCACTAAACTGTCACAGTTAGGGTGAAATACGAGTCGAGCGGTCAGTATGGCCATTCAGCGGCCGGTTTAAAAGTCGATGTATTGAAAAAAAAATTTATAACGTGATATTATTGGTGAGGTTAGCACCTTTGGGCGGCATCGGGTACTCTTCGTCGCATGCAAAATATAAAGAAATCCCAGAAAGCAGCGCAGAACACTGACTGCAGTCAAGCAGCACCTCACATCAAATTATGCTCACTAGACCAGAAATCCACAGAAGAAAACCCACAAACATATACAAACATGCATAAGCACGCGCACTTGCATAAATAAATAGAAGTACTTCAAGATAAACACTTCACTTATGACTTAATATCCCTTCTGAAATCTAGCCCCAGAAAGTTCTGGCACATTATAAGCCCAGAGCAGGACCCCAATAACATTTCTTTACACAACAATAACAACGCAACCCTTCCAGATGTTCGCTGTGCTTCTACTTTCAATACTAATTTTTCTTTTATATTCACCACAGAAGATCACCCTTATATCCCGAGTGTATCGGAACTAAAATACCAACATGTGTCACCTGTAGAAGTAACAGTTGAAGGTGTCGCATGCCTGATAAATAAACATCAAGCTAATCGCATCCTGCGGCGTTGACGACATTAACTCTAAAATTATGAAAAAGACCGTCATAGTATCTAGCAAAATTATGTCTCACTTCTTCAGGCAATCATAACAGACTGGCGTGCTGCTCTCAGCCTGGAAGATAGCAAAGGTCATACGCATACTTAAGTCACGTAATAAATATGCATTGGAAAACTACCGTCCAATATCATTACCATCTATATGCTGTAAAATGCTAGAACATGTAATTGCATCAAATGTCTACAGCCACCTGGAAGCCAACAAATTTTTCTTTTCTAATCAACACGGATTTCGGAGAACCCTCTCATGTGAGACGCAATTATTCGAATGAATAACTAATTTGCATACTAACATGGAAGAGGATCTACAAACTGATAGCACTTTTCTA
The DNA here is from genome assembly GCF_038994185.2 of Dermacentor albipictus. Lineage (NCBI taxonomy): Eukaryota > Metazoa > Arthropoda > Arachnida > Ixodida > Ixodidae > Dermacentor > Dermacentor albipictus. Next base: position 61,619,811 of record NC_091823.1, read on the forward strand.
GACTTTCCAAAAGCGTTTGACGTTGTAGCCCATTGCCGTTTGATATTGAAATTATCTGCTCCTAAAATAGATTCTCTTGCAGTAATGTGCCTACTAGCTTACCTAACACTTGTTCAACCTCATCTGCACCCGTGTGGTCTCCCTACCGGAAATATTTGATCGAAAAACTCGAATCTACTGAGAATAGGGCTGCGCGTTTTATTCCACGTTGTTATGGCTATAACAAAAGCTTTACACAATTCAAACCTGACCTCTCGCAACAGCCCTTGCATGATTGTCGTCATATTATAGCCCTGCTATCATTATTTTATAAGTACGTCCATAATACAACTCATCAGTTCTGCCTTTTGGAACTCATTGCAGGTCACAACGGTTGTACGGTCAGTTCGATTTTATGCGCATCTACGGAAGGACTAATTCATTTAACTACTCGCTCTTCCAAGAGCCATTCACCTTTGCAACGAGCTTCCTAACACCATAGCACATGAGAGTGACCAAGAAGATTTCTCGTTTCTTCCAACAACGCATTTTTCATACTCTACATATCCTAACGTATTACTTTTATCGTTGAGTTTCGTGTTATTAATGTGCAACTAGGAGTTAAATAATGATTTGTTAAAGCGTTATGATATCACGCTGGCTCTGTAAATGTATTGATTATATTTTACTGTGTGAAATTTTATTTTTGAATGAGCTGTCGCATTCAAATGTGTTCGGTTTGTTTTTTGTACATATTATGATACTATATTACTCTACATTAGGCCATTTCATTCCCTGTATATTTTGTATATGTATTCACATATGTACGCTAATTATTAAAAGTTATAATCTTTAATTGCACTTCCCATTACAGAATGCATCTAGGGGACTGCAAGGTATCTTTGAATAAATAAATAAATTATCCGTGAAAACAACATAATTCACCGTATCGCAGGCGAGTGGGTAATAATTAAGCACACTTATGTACAGAAGTGAAGACATTTGTGTAGCGTCACGTGCTTGGGAAGGCACTGGCGACATCCAGTGGTAACACCTGATGCAAGACCGGCTGGAAGTAAGCACGTGTGGTTACGTTTACAAGATACCTTGTGCTTCTTGTCTCCCTGCTGGTCGCCTCATGCTCTAGCTGCTGCTTTGGCCATCAGGAGCCCGTTCTAGACACGTGCCTATACCTGTATACCTTACGGCCGGAGCTGGCCCGGTAGTCGCATCACTTGCATAGCACCGCGCTACACTAAGTCGGAATGCCGAAAGGAAGGCTGGAGGGACAGAAGAAAACGTACAAAAAGAAAGGGGGCTGGGCAGATGGCCGGCTAGTAAAGCCTGGCCGTGATCCTGGTCCTGGATGGCCTGGTCCCATCCGTCACAATGTCAGCCGGAGTGTGTCACCTAATCGCAGCAGACCGTTGACGGCTTTATGCAAGTTCCCGATAAGGTGCATAAAGCCACAGTTGCAGCGGCCTCTCCCTCCAAAGGTTCCCGCTTTGCATCACCTGAGGCCACCCGTAGCATGTCAGTTCACGTCTCTTGACTGCGAGAGAAGTCTCGAAGCAATGTCGAGGTCTAAATATGGAGACTTGGTCATTTGCGTGTGTGGCCATGAAATGACTCCACCATGAAATGACTTCTGTTCCCCAACTTGGGCTCATCAGCTGATACATGCGTGCGTGGGCAATGGCACACGGAGGCACGCATGCAGCGCTGCGACAGAGTTCCCGAAAGACCAGTCGAACGTGACACTATTGTGTCACTAGCGTAACACTAGTCTCATGACACTAGTGCTACGCTAATGAGACACCAGCGAGGTGTTTTTCTCCTTTCTTGGTCCCTCTGTCTGTGTGCTGTTTATTCACAATGTGCCACTTGTGTTTCGCTCTTAGAAGGCGAGAAATGGAAGGAGTAACGTTCTCAGAAAAAAAAAACGTACATGAAACTTCATTTCCGAGTAACACTGCTGGGGGACATCAAATTTCTTGAATTTCCCAGTCGCACGCACGATGACTCACGAAGAAGGAGAGACCGCGGGGGCATTCAGCGGAACCGCAGGGTCCACTCGACCGGAAGTGGCCAAATCGTTCCACTTCCGCTGGTGCGCGCCTACTTGCGCGAACTCAAGGGGCAGTGGAGCGCTGTCGCCCTGAACTTGGCACGTATAGTAATGACGATGCACCATCCGGTCACACACAGTCAGCGCTCCGCCTGCATAACAAAGGGAAAAGGAGAGAAAAAGAAAACGCATTGAAGGGCATTTCAGCGCTTTCTTCTTTCAAGCGTATCCTTGTTGTCCCCTCCAAAATCACGGCCGAAGGAAACGAGAAAAACAAAGAAAAAGAAAGAGAGAGAACACGCACATAAAGTGACATCATTTTACTCTCTTCCCCTAACACTCACGCCTTTCTCACTTTCCACGTCAGAGAAGTAGGTAGAATTGAGCTTCAGGGCCCCGAAATATAACTGCACGAAAGAAAGAAAGAATCCAGGAAAGAAACAAAGCAGTAAATAACGAAAGAAAGGAAGAAAGTCGTAGAACAGAAACGAGTGAAAATGCGTGCAAGCGTAAATGTGGGGGCTCGCTCCTTTCGCTCCCGTGATACTTACCTCTATGTCCCTTCTTCTCTCTTTATGTTTTGCTTGTCTTTGTTGTCTGCAATGGCACTGGTTGCGCATGACCCTTCCCCCACCCTCTTGCCTTCTCTCTCCCCGTTTGGGCCGAGTACTCCGTGAAACACGCATTGTCAACGACCGTGAAAAGTGAATCTGAACGCTCGAAAATTTCCTACTTTCCCGGATTTGAGCGAAACTGCTACACTTTCATTCCCTCTTCTACTTTTTTTTCATACTTTTTTTTTTTCAAGCAGCCGCACACTATTCGAATGAAGCCACCCGGTCTCTCACGGTTGGAGGTGCCTTTGTCGGTGACTCTGTGTTGGAGGGCGCTCATGCGTCCCCCTGTATATATACGATGTCGCTAGAGTGCGCCTTTTCTGTGGCTCGTAATAGGATCTGCATTCTGACCTACTATATGCAAAATTGCCGCCTTTTTGTGTCGAGATTCACGCACATACGTGGGAAACACAACTTCGTTTTGTCAGCACTGAAGTGATGTGAACATTCAGAAACTAAGACTCGCGCTTGTGTTGATGTAGGCTGCGTTTCAATGCTCGCCGTAGACGACTGATTACAGAGCTAAGTGCACAGCGGCCATCTTAAGACTCGTCCCCTTCTGACGAAGCTGGTGAAAAAGACGTATTTGCGAAGACAGCATCGAAGGCAAAAACAATGCAGGCTAATTTGCTGTCAAAACACGATGAAGGCTGAGTATAATGCTTGAAAACGACCGAAAAGTCGCCTGAGAACAAAAAAAAAAGCGTAGTCAGGCTTTCTTATGCTCTTGTATTTTTCGTAGGTTCGCACACACAACGTGTTTATAAAAATAGGAATAAAACTTGCTTCTAACTTCTTTCTTTTCGACGCAAGGAAGGGTCAACTGTTCCAAATACGTTCGACTAATACGGTTCAAAGCTGTCTATATATAATAGAAACGTATGCTGAGACTGTACGGGTCAGAACCGCGATATGATTATGAAGCACGCCGTGGGGATGGACTCCGAGTTGATTTTGACCGCCTGGGTTTCTTGAACATGCACCCAATGCTCGGTACACGAAGGTTTCTGCATTCTGCCCATATCCGCTAGCGGCTGCCGTGGTCAGGATTGAAACCGGGACCTCTAAGTCATTGGCGAAACGCCATGTAGCAACTGTGCTACCGGAATGTAGCAACCGTGCTAACATAGAATTGCCATGTCACGCCTTCAGTCTTCTCTCACCAGATCCTGCATGCACAAAATAAGCGCCAGTCTTAATGCGCAGGTCCGGCACCTATTAGAAGCAGGTTATCCTGTTGTAGCAGTGGGCACTGTGGCTGAGCGCCTAAAGAAGTCGGTTTCGAGAGGGAGGGACGTGATTACAGAAAGCAGTAATAGCAAAAAAAGAGTAATGGCTATTCCGTACATTCATTCAGTGTCGCACAGGCTTAAAAAAGTTTCAAGTAGATTTGATGTTAATGTTGCTTTCACTGCTCCCAATAAGCTAGGTAAGATATGCGCTGCCGTACAGAGGAAAAAGGAGCAGGTAAAAGGCAAAAAAACAACAGATATTGGTCCAGTGAAGCCCAATAAGAACAACAGTTTTACTGACTGTTATATGGGTGTGGTTTATAAAATTCCCCTTAGCTGTGGCCAGTTCTACGCAGGGCAAACGGGACGTTGTATCAATCAGAGGCTAATGGAACATAAAAGCTCGTTAACCGGCGGATCGCCTTCTAATCTGTCGCTACATTGCCAAGATTGTAACTGCACGCCAGAGTTTGATGAATGCGCGATATTGTACAGGCATAAGAATGAAGACACGCGTCTTATGGTAGAGGCATGGCGTATCTATAATGGTGGAAGTGCATGCATGAGCCAGCCTTCGATTACTTTACATAAGGAAGAGATTAAGTGCCTTAACAGTTATCTCTCACGTAGCCCGGCACATGTACCCGACTGACACGTGGTGATACCATTCCTGAGCTTGCGCAGATGAGTTTTGTGTCTTCTTCCTTTTTTCGCCTCAGTGCTCTCTTCAGCTGATAGTCGGCGTTCGTGTTGTCCCCTTCTCTACTCTTGTGTCCTGTCTGCACGCCTCACCTCTTTTTCGCATAATGTGCTACCATGGCGGGTGAAAATATCTTCAATTAGCAGTCAAAGAAGACTGTCTTTAATGCTGGCCAAAATTGAAACACGCCGCACTTGATTGTTGATATAGACGTTACGCTATTCTCGTGAGGTGTGCTAGCAAGTGCACGCTTAGACAGGGGCACCTCTGTTTTGCTGAAAAGGGATCAGACGACATTACGAGTTTATTCTAGCTTTTGATTTCAGTCACAATTTGTGACGCCAAGTGGTGTGGATAAGGTTTAGTAATGCAGAGTTAGATTGGGTAGAGCTTGCGAAGGAAAAGACAGTTGAACTGCCTCACTCGACAGCAGAGCACCAACCGCGGAGAGAAGAGAAATGAGCCTGGGAGAATACATGTTGATGGTAGGAGACAAAAGCATATCTCAAGACGACTAACTCCGAGAGGAAGTAGCACGTTTAGCTGGTTAAAATACGTGTAGGGTATAGTTAAAGTAAATGCCGCTAGGCAAACTGCTGTCGCAGAGCTTAACAAATGTGTGACTAACCGAACCGAACTTTATTTCTTCTCTGTAAGAGCATTATGCTTGGATTTTCCTTCGTATCCATTCGCCACATTCTGTTGGGATCATCTTTTAAGGCGAAGCATTCTTCGTGAACCACCCAGAACTTCCCTGACGGTGGCTGCTGGCTGGCGTGCTGCTGCTGTGTTGCCACACTTAAAAAGATAATAATAATTACGTGCCCAATGCTGGGATAACACACACACACACACACACACACACACACACACACACACACACGCATATATATATATATATATATATATATATATATATATATATATATATATATATATATATATATATATATATATCCCACTTTAGGTACAAATGAAAGAACCCCAGGTGGTAAAAATGAATCCTCAATGCTCCACTACGGCACGTTTCCTATTGCAGTTTCTGTGTCGGTTTATTATAATGGTTCATCTATATAGCTAGTATCGGTTGCGTTTGCCAGGATGTTGCTGCGTCGAGACGTCAGGCCGCAGAATGGGGTCATGTGGGAGCAGGACATTCGGCTAAGTTGGTCGCCTCCTGTGCTGCTACTCGTTGTGTGGCCGATGTGGCCGTCGCAATGTCCTGCTGGCTCCCACGTAACCACATTTTGTGTCGTGATGTCAGGACGCAGCAGAAACTGAGGTGTGCCAGTGTATTTTGCTACGAGTTCTGGAACTTCATTTGGCGCAAAAAAAAAAATGAGAAGTGAAGAATTCTCCCCCTCACCCCTCCCCCCACCACCGGCCCCCACCTTTAAAACCAATAAGCCCGATCTTTTCATAATGCAATAAAAAATCTTTTCAGTATGCAGTCAGCCCATATTGCACCTAATCTCTGTTGGCTTTATGTGGTCTTCATTTGGCCTAAATCTTGGGCCTTCATTATTCAGTCAGACATCACAATTCAAAAGCTCGTGTTCTACACATACAAATTAAAAACTCGGCCCATATCGTATACGTTCCTCACACCGAGGTCAATTAATCTGGACGCACGGAGTTTTGTAACATGTACCGCACCTGAGTACGCAAGCATTTTCTTGTTTCGTCACCATAACTGCGCTCGCCGAAACGCGCGGCTGCTGTTATGTAAGCTACTATGTAGAGCTAATCCGCGGTACGCCCTAACTATTTCGCAGTCACCAGGCTGGCACCTTCGAAACAAGGCCAAGCACAATATCTCACACATCTATCACACATTATCGGGAAGGAAAAATTGCGTTTTCCACAAAGGCGCGATGCATCTTTTCTGTACGAGGAATTAAAGAAGGGCTGGACAGGCATTCCGTGTTGTCTGAGAAGAAGAGGAGGGAAAACGGGACGATTGCAGAGACATGTCGTGCAAGGAACGAACAGTCTGCCTGAGCAAAGTGTGGCTGTAACACGGAGTTTTCGTATAATAATAAAACGCAATGACCGTTACCCCCAGCTAAAAACGCGGAGTCTCTTCGACCCCTATACCCGCACGGAGCCATTCATTAGCTAGCAGAATCATCGTTTAACAACACAGGAAAGAAAAAAAAAAGAAGGTTCTGCGTGAAGGCTGTTTCACATGGCGGGATTTTTCACTCAGCGACGCCACGAATTCCGTCGCTCAGCGACCGCCGCTACGTCGTGGGCTCTGCGCGACTAAATTCCACGTTGGTCGCGCCGTCGCTGAGACGCAGCGATCGGCGCGATGTGGGAGAGGCAACGTGTGACGAAACAAAGCGCCGTCAAAATAGGCGCTTTACTGTTTTACCACGTGTTTGTAGCTCTGTGGGGCAATGTCGCGCGCCAGTTTTAGTTATCCTTTAATAGGGCGCACCTACCAGTACCTGCGGCTTAGGAGCTTGGATGGATGGATGGGTGCAAAACTTTAATGAAGGTCCTGAGGTACGCGACTCAGCGCGCTGCGGGCCGCTCCCACGTTGGGACAGTCAGGCCATGCCCGACCGTCGCATCGTGGGCCCTCTGGACAGCCCATAGTTGCGCCCCGGCATCGGGGCTCTTGATAGCGGAGAGCCACTTGTCCTCATTGATTTGTTCTTCCACTTACACAATTCGTTTAAAAGGAGAAGCTGCATGCTATCCAGGTCGGGAGCAGATGCCGCCTCAACATAAGGCACGTACCCACTTGATCGCCAACATCGCCAACGTCTTCATCGCTACAAATTGTGCCAGCTGCTTATACATGCACACTCAATAGTAGCTTGTTGTTCTGCAAAAGCAAATACTCCTCCAGGAAAAATGTTGTGATTTCCATAGTAACAACGAAACTAGAGTGTACTAAACGGAGCCACCCCAGCGACGCCGCACAAGCCGCACGCTCATACTTGCGGTGTTGTGCAGCATCTCACTTACAGCATGTGCAAGCTGTCGTAAAGTTTCAACGCTTTTAAACCTTAAAATGATGGACTTATTCAGTTATCGAATAATAATAGGAACATTCAAATATTTGACTAGTTTCCATGTTGTTTTTATTTAACGATGCAGGCATGAATACTTCATGAGCAGAGGGCAACCTCGCGCATCGCTGCGACGTAAATCGCGCTGCCGCAAACGCATGTGGAAGCTGTCAGCCAAAATCGCTCTGCGACGTGCGCGGCAGAACGATTTTTTTAGCCCCAATCGCGCCATTTTGGACCTTGAGCCGGTCCGAAATGAAGTCGTCTTTACCACTTTGCGTAGCCTCCTCCTCATTTGTTTCTCCCGCTCCGCACCACATTCTTTTTTCTTTTCTTTTTCTTCCGAGAACACAAATATTTCTCTGACCTCGCACCACTATTCACGCAACCGCATCCCTGCGATCAGAACAGAGGCCGCCACAGCTTCGGCATTCGTCGTCAGCCAGCTCGTTCGACCAGTTCCGCTCGCGTACACTTGTACGCGCCGACGGGGCGCCATTAAAAGTCTTCGTCGGGGGCTCCCTAATGGCGTGTCGGATTAATGGAAAGTCGCCTCCGACGAGATGCCCGCAAGGCAGACCGCCGCCGCCCTCTTATTCGCCCTCACTCTGCAGCTTTAACGCGTTCCGTCTCTCGCTCTCGTCTCCTTGCACTTCTCACGCCTGTTTCGCTGGCCCTCTCGGCACACCGGCAACAGGATCGCATAAATAAACACAGGGATACCGACGCGACCCGATCGGGGAGGGCGTGGCAGGTGTTCGTTCGGCGAGCTAGCAATGCCTGTCTCTCCCGTTGTGGCACTCTTGCATGTTGCGCGCCTCCTGCCCCTGCCGTTCTCGTTTTGCCTGGGCCATGTATGCCTGCTAATTACGGCTATTATGCGGCGGCGGCCGTGTCACCCGCGTCATGTCGGTCGCGCGGCTCCTTCGCCAGCTCGCACTCGCAGGGGTTGCTGCCCGTCATTAGGCGCGGTCCTCGGGCGCCGGCCGAGTCGACGTGTAACCACCTCCCCTAAGGTGCTTTCGGGGAGCTCCCCGCTGATCCAAACTCCGAGAGGGCGGAACGGGCTTCTGAGGTCTATACTGCGTGACCTTGGGCTACATGGAGAGCTACGTTTGCCGGCGTTGTAAAGCTTAAGTGCCTGCTTGCTTTTGTTCGTTCCTTCCACGTCTCCCTCCTTTCTTTGTTTTTCGCTGACCGAGGGGGGGGGGGGGGGGGGGCAGGCTATGTGGTCCCTGTTTCGAATGCCAGAGAAAATGCCGGCGAAACGACGTGTGAGCGCGAGCTTTATGTTAACCTTCCGTCATACTGCCGTCGCTTAGTTCCGCCTTTTTCAGCGCCATTTAGCTATCTGGGTGTCGTTGTGTTGATTAAGGCTTGCGTTGAGGCTAGTTGGTATATCATAAAAAGTAGCGCTGTAAAGTTGAAACGTCTGTGCTTTTCTCGTCCCTGTGTATGTTTCAACGTTGAGCGCTGATTTATAAGTGATTGTTTTGCTGTCTTCTGTATACCTGAGGGTGAGGGTGTCGATATCTGTTTCTGACTATGAAATGCCTTGAAACTTCTCTTCTTTGACACTGAGCCGTTCATCGCGCCGGATAGGCTAGTCGTCGTCACGATGGTATAAAAACAAAGTGGCACGATGCGAATAATAAACACACAGAATATGAATGCTGTTATTCCCACGTGAGGCGGCTAATAATTGCACAAGGTTATACTGAATATTTCGCAGAAACCTTCGATGTCAGATGAAAATCACGCTTTTTTTTTAAAACAGAACAAGCAGGAAATGGGCGGCGAATTTTAAGTTCGAACTTGTGTAGTTGATCGTGTCATGTACACGCTGTAGTGACGAGGACGAACGACAAATAGTGTCAGTAGTCTGAATGAAGAACCCAACACTTTATTAGGCAAATGCCCAGAAGGGAAAACAACACTGAAATCATAACGAAAGCTGCCAGCGCGATTTCGGTCATAGAAGCACATCTTACGGGTCAAGTGCGTCGGTTACTTGTGCATAGCTTATCGTAAATACCAGAAGAAGAAAAAAAATTTATTGACAGCAACCTTAATCCAGGTCGTCCGATGGGTAGTAGGTTATATAGGACCGCCTGTTGTTGAAGGGTCCGGTGATAGGGCCTGAGTGTGGAGAATGTGTGGCACGAGGAGGGGCCACAGCATCTGGCGCCGATGTTTGGGAGGAATGGCCCAACTCTCCCACATGTAGGGAACCCACGGCGGGAAGTGGTGGTGGGTGAGCATATGGAGGTATGAAAGCGTCCCAGCACAGCCCCAGTACCCGTGGAGGGCACTCGCATACTGTCCACAGACCTGACATGTATGGTGACCTGCTCTCTGTTCAATGCGATGAATGTTGGTGTCATTTGGTCTGCGCTTGTTAATAAGAGCGCCATGTGCACTTGAGAACGAAAGAGGCGAACGAGTGAGATGTTCGAGGGATTCGCGCCCCTTTCTGAACCGAGCGCGCAGGTTGTTTAGTTGCTCGGTTCTAATTGCTCTTAGGGAATAAGCCGCTGACATCAAGCTGCTCAGTGCAGAGGTTCCGCGAGCAACGACATGAACATTTTCATTTCCCTACTTTCCCTGATGGATAGAGACATATTCCAGTGGTACTCGGAGTGGCTGGCGGGACTGGAAGTAGCTATTGAGCTTGGAGCGTATATGGGCAGGGGGCAGGCTAAGTGCGAAGGCAGAAGTACGGCCTGATCGGGGGATATAACAGTGATGCTGTCGGTGAGGTGCTTATGTGCGCAAATTTCCTCTGCGCTAGCTCGAACTATAGCTACATAACTATAACTCAAGCTATAGCGCGAGTTCGGGATATAGCCTGATTTCCCAAGTCTGCGGCCGACTTGCACCGATGTAATGCTCTACTGATGTTGATAGGGATCCGACTACTGCCGTGGTGGTCTGCTCTATAGTAAGTGTTCGGCGCCCACGTAGGGTACGTCGTGGACTGGGGTGGAGAGCTGTGCAGCTCTCGCCAGGCATCTTCCCTCATCACTCTCGGGGTTCGTGTTTCGGAGAATAGCAAGTACTTCAATGTCCGGCACCGACTCCTATGGTGATGGTGGTTCCAGAGAAGGCAGCTGATGAGTGTCGTATCTGAGGCGTTCAAGGATTTTTCGGCCCTGGCGATACGTAAGCCGGAGATGGTGTTTCTAGCAATGTGCTTGCTTTCTCTCTTCTAGAATGTTGTGGAAGGGTGCATTCTGTAGGTCCCTGGTACTAGCGTGGGGAGGTACTCACATTTCTATTCGCTGACATTTACGAGGCAAAGGTTGGAGCTTATTGAATTTGGTCGCGTTAAGTTGCCGGTACGGGTATACGTACATCGTGCCGGAGTGCATCATTTCCTCGCTGCTGTTGCGCGGCTCACGCTCTGTGAGGACTGAGTTTGTGCCACGTTGTGCGAGTCAAAATGTGGTAGATTTGATTGACCTGGTCGATGGTTGGTCGTAGCAATTTCCTGCGTCCCCCATCTTGCTCCCACATGAATACAAGGATTCTCAAGGAGTGGCGGTGGTTGGTCAGCCATTTGAAGCTTCTTTAAGTAAGGGGGGGGGGGGTAGTTTCCGCTTTCTTTTGCTTGGAGTTCAACGCCACCACGCACTCGGACATTTCAGGTGAGCACGCGAGGCCGAGGTGGAGGATATACTGGTGGAGCGCATCCAGGTCATCTTGAACAGTGCTCGCTTGTTCCCCTGATCTTCCGTGGGTACGTGATGTCAGTGGCCTAAATAGCATTCCTAAGGTGCGGGATCTCGTCTAATTTAAGGGGAAGATAATGCATAGCGAGGTGAAATAGCTTGGCCGATATAATGGAGTCATGTGGCGGGGCCTCTTTGAGCGAGAATTGGGTCCCGAGGATGTCCATGCGAGCGCACGAAGGGTATCTGATGACCGGTTAAGAAATTCTCGACGTAGCGGACTATGCGCGTGCCTATTGATGCGTAGCGGTGACGCTGACGACGATGGCTCGATGGGGGACTCGGCCAAACGCTTTCTTCATGTGTACGCCTACAATGCTTGTAAGTTGGATTGAACTATAGAGTCGCGGACACTTTCTCGTGAATTTGCAGAGCGATGTCTTGCACACATACATGGCGCCTGAAGCCCATAAGGGTACGGAGGAGACTGACGGATGTTTAGGTAACCACTGGCGCACGCGTGCATTCGATAATGTGCAACATTGCTCGCGGTGCGTCCACAATCTGATTTGACATGCCTCCTTTTATGTATAAAGGCTAATGTATGCGAGTTATGTGCAGCGGATGGACAGAGACTCTAAAATATGAGAAAGAATAGTGGGAATTGGCTCGAGCTCGCAGGACGCGCCACCTCGGCCAACAGCCAAACCCGAAGGCACACGAGTTCTGGAAGAGAGATGAGAAGAAGAAAGAAAACGGGAGTTCTTTTTTTCTGTGGAGAAGCCCGGTGTGCGAGGCTGAGGAAGCGAGGCTGTCGGGCACGGGGCCGTACCTCAAGTCTTCCGCAGCGTCGGACTGAGGAAGCGAGGCTGTCGGGTTACGGGTCCGAACCTCAAGACTTCAGTAGCCACGGACTGAGGACGTAAGGCTGTCTGGCTGTCGAGTTGCGGGTCCGAACCTCAAGACTTCAACAGCACCGGACTGAGGACGCGAGGCTGTCTGGCACGGGTCCGAACCTCAAGACCTCAGGAGCGCCGGGCTGAGGATGCGAGGCTGTCGAGCTGCGGGTCCGAACCTCAAGACTTCAGGACCACCTGGCTGAGGAAGCGAGGTTGTCTGGCACAGAGCCGACCCTCAAGTCTTCAGGAACGCTGGGCTAAGGAAGCGAGGCTGTGGGACTGCGCGTCCGAACCTCAAGACTTCAGGAGTGCCGGGCTGAGGAGGAAGCGAGGTTGTCGGGTTGCCGGTCCGAACCTCAAGACTTCAGGACGGCCTGGCTGAGGAAGCGAGGCTGTGGGACTGTGGGTCCGAACCTCAAGACTTCAGGAGCGCCGGGCTGAGGAAGCGAGGATCTGGGACTGCGGGTCCAAACCTCAATACTTCTGGAGCGCCGGGCTGAGGAAGCGAGGATGTTGGGCAACGGGTCGGAACCTCAGGACGTCAGGAGCACCGGTCTACAGAAGCGAGGCTGCCGGGCTGCGGGTCCGTACCTCAACACTTCAGAAGCGCCACGCTGAGGAAGCGAGGCTGTCGGGCTGCGGGTCCGAGCCTCAAGACTTCAGGACCGCCTGGCTGAGGAAGCGAGGCTGTTGGACTGAACCTCAAGACTTCAGGAGCGCCCGGCTAAGGAAGCGAGGCTGTCGGGCTGTGGGCCCGAACCTGAAGACTTCAGGAGCGCCGGGCTGAGGAAGCGAAGCTGTCGGGCTACGGGTCCGAACCTCAAGAATTGAGGAGCGCCTAGCTGAGGAAGCGAGGTTGTCGGTCACGGGGCCGAGCCTCGAGATTTCACGAAGGCCGGGCTGAGGAAGCGAGGCTGTGGGTCCGAACATCGAGACGTCAGGAGCGCCAGGCGGTGATGCGAAGCTCGCGGGCTGCAGGCCCAAACATCAGGGCTTCAGCGATTGTCCAGTCTCGTTCCTACCTCCAGCGTGTGGCGTTTGCGGATCTTGGTAACATGGTGCGGAAGACAAGAACTTTCTACCACTCCCCTCCTGTGGCTGCTTGGCCGAGCTGCGGCAGATCCTGAAGAAGCAAGCAGCGACTGACGCTCACGCTACCGACGCCCTGCAACGCATTTCAAGTAATTGTGACCCGTGACGGACCTTATTGTTTTAAATAATTGTTTATTTGCGTGAAAACATCTAAAGCTGCATGGACGTTTTTGTTAGTAATGGCATCTCGTTTAGTTGGTTTGTCTGTGTAATGCTTCGTTTTAATAATACACATGTCTCTTTAACGATCGGCTTCGTTGTTTCGCTTCCCCACTGCAGATTCGTCTTTGTGGTGGCCGGAACAATTGGAATCGTGCTAGTGTGAATACATACTGGGCAAACAACCGCGCATTAACCTAAGCAAATCAAATCATAACACCTCCACTGCATGCTATGGAATTCGTGACATTACAGAAATTTCTGATACTGTAGGCGGGTCTTGCTCTGAGGGACAATTTGGTAGCAGCGGTAATTCTGTTAAAATGAACAGGGGAAAGAGAAATACCGATTCGTGGCAACCTCTGACAAATTTCCCTTAATAGTTGTGCAGTATTATAGAGTCACTTATAAAGGCACCAATTAAATAGGACCCCCGCTTTGTACTAACGCCCTGTAATCGTTGAATATGTTTTACATAAAGCCTGTATATAAACTTATATATAGTTTGTGGGCACGTAAAGAGAGTTCCTACAGAAGCCCCGCTAGACTTTATGCACGGGCGAATGGGCAGAGGAGGCTGACCACAATCTTAGAGAATATTTAAACTTTCAAGGTAGCTTCGCACAGAACGCGCCGGACATTCCGGCATCAGGTTCATGCACAGCATCTGTACGATAATCGAAACTCCGCTATCGAAGGCGGCCTCCACGTCGGAAAAGCGGTATGTCAAGCGTAAAATGGAGCGATGTCTACGACTGAGTCTGTGTGATGTATAAAACCCCAGCTTTCCCTACCATGGCGCAATTGCGGCGCTTTTCATTCAGCGAGCATCGAAATGTAGAGGTGTGCGATTATTCGAAACTTTCAAATAAGGAATTGAATACAGTCCTATTCGATTCGGTCTTCGAAATGGATGGTCAATATTTGTACATGCGAATACATTTTAAATACTTTTCGAATATTTCAGAACGCCATGTGCGCCCAATTAAACATAAAATTGGAGCAAAATTACTGTAATATTTCACCCCCGCGGGAATAATATAGATATAAAACATGGGAACTTACCTTGTGGAACAGACCGCGTCGCTTAGGTAGCCATGCTTGCGGACTGCGGAAGAACAGCGCGCCTACGAACAACACCGTCGGGAACAGAAGCACGAATGTGCGCTGCGATGGCCGGTGGTAAATATAATACGGACGACGATCGGGCCGCAAACGCCAAGCGTATGTTCCTTTGGTTGGATCACTCCTACCGGCTCCATTCCCATCGTAATTGTGGGTCATGTCAACATATACCTGTCTCAGTCAGACACAAAGTAGTTCGTGGCGTTTCTCTCGGAAAGGTTCGGCATTCAATGTCGCACAAACATCAATGTGCCCACGACGCGTCATAAATCGTGTATAGACCCCATATTAGCCAAGAACTCTTCCAGTGTCGCCACAGAGCCACTGGCTGCATATCATAGTGATCATAAAGCCCTAGTCAGCTTGGTGACCAAATTATAAATCCCAAGAAAGCAAACAAAAGAAGGTTAAAAACAAAAAAAAGCACTGAGTATGCAATTTAATAAAACAACAAAAATACCGTGAAGAAAATGAAATTCTTCGCGGTATGTGTCTTTTATTTTGAATCAACATATTTATTATCATCATATTTATCACTATAAACATCACCATATGTACGTGTCGGCCCATCGTCCACATACGATGAGAGCTGTCTGTTCGAACTTAAGCCTGAGGTGGCTAGGGGTGAAGCCCATTTCCAGCTTTCAGCCTGAGGTTTTCCGCCAACTGGTGAAAAAGCTATGGCAAAATGTTTTTCTTTTATTTTCGTGGATTATGCCTGTCCACAGGTCATTGCAAATTTAGATACACAATTACATTTTTTATCGTGTATTTATATGTGCGGCTACTAGAGAGGTAAAGCTAAGGTTAGCCTTCTAATGCCAGCGTTATGTTATAAACTTGAAGCTCTATTATCATCCGATTTTTTGGGATGTCGCACAGCTTAGATGGTCCAACGGCTTTTCGCATACCCGGCTCAACGCGCACCATCTTTAATCTGTTATCTAAGTGTAGAATGCATGTAGCATGACGCTTAGGACCCATGAAGAATCACTAAGTTCGTTTCGTTATTAGAAATCACACTCTTGTTTACCGATTCTCCTATATTACGTTAGACAGTGCACAAGTAGTAGTCCTGCTAATCGGTCACATTTATCGGGTGTATAGTATGTCATAGGGCTCATTATGGTTTCCAGAGCGACTGGCTGAGCGCATGTAAGCGCGACCCACTTACCGTATAGTTGAACGTTGCTCGATAGTACTATAGTTGAACGTTACTCGATGAACCGCTTTAGGGAGCGGGTAATCTTTTGCGTGGAAAGGAGACAGTTAAAAGGACGAACGAAAATTAAAGTCAAAGACAGGAAGCAGCGGTGTCTCTGTAGAGGGATACGCTCACCACCCTCATAAAGCCGGCAGTTCATGCCGTGTAGGAAGTTAACGACGATGACTTTATTGCCCAAATTGCTCTACGAGACCTGGCCAAGAGCCCGATATACCGACCAGTATTACAACATTTCGTATTCAGTGGGCCGACAAGTCAAGAGGTTAAGCGCACTTGGCAGCCTGCTCTTACCTCAGTTCATGTCATGCGTTTAACATAATTCCATCATTTGCCATGTCGTCGCAGCGAGCGCTTGGCGCAATATCTTGTGATCTCTGCGCACTCTCCCGTTCTGACCCGCCTTTGCGACAACCTCTCTGAGCTGCTGAGAGAGCAATTCGTGCGTTACGTTACAGATCGCGAGAAACCAGTTATGTCGAAAACTCGGCCTAAATGAAGCAGGCTTCTAACGAAACAGCGCTACCTGGCATGCCCACATGCACTCACGAGAGAGGAAAGTGATCGGGCCGCGACGCAGTTTCGATCCTTCGGGGGGGGGGGGCGGGTACCTCTACGCAATGATCCGCGCCTTCTTTACTTCATTGCTATGCAAACTCTTGCGGTAGATTCACTCGAAATCGCGTGATGCTGTCTCGGACGACGGAAACGCGCACGCATACACACAGATATGTTCCCTCTCATTCACTCATTGCCTCACTCAAGCATAGCAGACACACACAGGCACACACACCCGCGCGCTAGCGCTCAGCTGATCGTTAACCACGTCACGAGCTACCCAGCGAGGGTGCCAGCAGCATGCGTAAGGTGGCGGCTCGCGGCCACGACTGGAGGAGAGAGAGTTCGGAAACAAAAGCAGCCAAGAACGAATAGCCGCAGAAACAGAAAAAAAAAAAGAACGTGCGGCTGCTGCAGCAGCAGCGTCGTCGGTTGGTCCGCATTCGTCCTTGGTGGCGATCGGTGCTGCGGCTCCGTTGCGCCGGGTTTTCCCACCACGCGCGCGCACACGCGTGGTAGGTCTGACATCAGCCGCCCAGAATAAATGCTACTCGACTCGAAGACAGCCTCGTTACGAGACTTCCCTCGGCCTGCCCCTCTCGAACGCTGGCTGCGAGAAGAGAGAAGTGCGCGAGCGACCGCCTCTATAGGGACCGGATTCCTGGCGAACGTATTCACCTCAGAGCGACCAGGCGCTGCGCTATAGCGCGCTTCTGCGGCAGCGTCTGCCCGCGAGTGTCGTCACAACGCATTAATTCTGCTCGCGCGCTGTCTGCGGCGTGTACGAGCCGTATGGGACGGCGGCGCGCTGTGGCCGCCACGAAGAGCTCCACGCGGTGGCCATGGATTGAAAAGGCTTTCCGACGTGACCTTGTGGCACGGCCGACGTTATCGGTTGTAGGGCGGCAGGGCTATGGCAATATTGCTTTTGCTTGAACGCGTGGTTTGGAAAGGATACCACTACTGCAGTTACAGTCACGCCTACCACGGACACATATATGTCGCTTCTTTCTCCTTCAGAGAAAGTAGACCTGTCATAGTTAAATCTGGTTTGTTTTCTTTCCAGCATCACGAATGCATGCGCTTCGTAGCATGTCTCTGCAGGTTGAGGCCCGCTAGATGGGTTCAGAACGACAAGTACTCAAGGACAATGAAGACAGCACAACAGGAATAACGAAGTGTTCATCTGCATCTCAACAGCACATGCCTTGGCCTATCTTTGCTTATAAATGCTGACATCTAGGCTGACCTGGTGGAAAAGCAAGCACCTATAGACGTGGGTTCTGTTGAAGAGATGCAAGTCCTGAAGGCGAACGTGTGACCAAGCCGCAGGGCCAAAATTCACAGCATAGCCCTGCCACTACGGGGAACCTGTCGAGTTTATAATACACAAGGCAAGATTGAGATTCGTACTTAAACACAGTATCGGCACCAAATAGCGAACCTACAAAATCTAGACGTCATGCCGGAAGAACCCCACGTATCCGCTGCGAAACAACACTAGATAAATACCTAAGTACACGCCCGATGTACAAGCGGCCTTCGTCACCTGTTGTGAAACTGGACGGCCTACGAGTAGCACAGGACCCTTGTGGAAAGACTGGCAGACAATACGCCGCGAGGACTGGATTACTTCTCGAAGCAAAGGAAGCACGATAACGACGTTAAGACTCTTGCAGTATGACCAAGGCACATATTTTGCAATTCTTCATTTCATCTTCCAGAGTGGCTTGTTCAGTATCCTGTATAAGTACACATCCTTTGCTTCTGAACATTAAGAATAAAGACAACAACGACAACAACAAGCTACTTTACACCGCAAACACAGCAACATCCCTGCAGATGCCAAGGCAACCTGCAACGCATCAGTCATATGCTTCTGGCATGTAACGCAGCAGGATTTGAGATACATCAGTTCGTTTCGTAAGGTTAACCGATTATCTTATGACCATTTCTTACTACAGAGAAAACAACCAACCTTCGCTGGCGTACTCAATCAGCTTGTACAGCTCTTATTACAGTCCCTTGGGGCCATTGCGTAGTGTACATGGATTCAGCGGTCATTGCACAAGCAGGAAGGATCTCCTTCGTAAGCCCTAATTATCCCGAAATTAAGTATGCACACCCGTATACCACCGAAACGCCGATTCCTTATTATTAGAACTACAACCCATACAAGATGTCACCTAGTCAGAGCGTTGCCAAGCGTCAGAAAACTTCATATCTGCATGGACTCGCTCGGTGCATTGAAAGAACTGAGCAAAGCAACAATTACATTCTAAATCTGTCAACAATTACATCGGGTAAGCAAGTCACTCTACTTTAGCATTACTGTGCACTGGATTCAAGGACACAGTGAAAATCCGTTGAACAACCTGACCGACCGAATGGGCTCACTCACCATCAATACCTGACAACCCACCAGCCTCGCATCCTTCGAACCCCCCAACCCTCCTTGAAACGCACAAGACCATTCTCCGACAGGACACACGTGCATTTATACCCCCGTATGTCTCCTTCATTCCCGGCAACTTTTCCCTGGTGGAGGAAGTTTGTCTTCGGAGGCTTTGGGCGGGGTGGCACTGACACCTACTGTCACCTGCGCCTGGGGATCTGGAAGTGACAACCATATACCGTGCCCTACATGCCCGGCACTTATGTCTACGACGGACATTTGCCATATTTTTTGGCTATACCTTAGTGCTAAGGGCATTAGGCACAAGATGCTCAGGGAGGCCAAACCAACGTCGAATGTGGCAGATGACTTTACCCGTTCGATAACGGACAAGCAAGGTAATTGACAGCTGCAGCATCTAACACAACAGTGTTGCATGCATTTATTTGATGTATTTTATTCTTTTTTTTTATGCGTATGCCCTGTGGCAAGTCCACGAAGTTAAAAAAATAAAAACATGAGGTGCCTGGACAAATGTGATGAAGTGGGCTCGTTGGTACATCTTGAATGACAGTAGTTGAGCGCTCGTTAAACACGAGGACGAAAAAGGAGACACATGAACTGGTGACTGGGTCGTTAATCGCCACAGTGGGTACTGGTAATTTGTGTGCCTTTTGATGTTGAAAAATGAACATTCTCCCATTATGCCACGTGACAAAACAGGCAAGTGTCGTTCGAGTGGATGCTTAATCACCAGACATTGTGTCAATGCTTAATGTGGATGCGTACGTTTCGACTGGCTGCTAAGTACGAGCTGGCGGGATCAAATCCCGACCATGGCAGCCCCATTTCGATGGGGACGAAATGCGAAACCACCGTGCACTTAGATTTAAGTACACGTTAAAAAAAAAAGACGCGTGGTTAAAATTATTTCGGAGTCCCCCACTACGACGTGCATCATAATCAGATCGTGGTTAGTTTTAATTACGTTTCGATCCATTTGTGTATGTGTGCCTCGCAGGGGGTGTACGAATAGTAATACTTGAGACCAAATAATATACGAATTCAATGGTTCCATAAGCGAATCGAATCAAATATGGAATAATTTCCCAATAATGAACTGTTGGTTCTAGCCCCTATATTGAAGAAATGCTCACATCGTAATAGCGTCAGAAAGGTTCGGACATTACTGCATTCGATTCGTTATTTGAAAGCTTCTAATATTCGCCCACGCATGGTGATTTGTGTCTAAAGGTATGACTTCCCAGTACTACACGCAAGCAGGTCGTACCTCCTTCAAGGTGTTCATTTCGTTTCCGTGCACAGTCAGCACTTGCCGACAGGCCGACGAAGCCAAACCTACGATGAGGCTTTCTCACACAAGAGCTCTCAGTTCACCCAGTTGTACGTAGCCAGTAGACCATAGTGACCGTAAAGCCCGTGCTTATATTCACAAGCTCTTCGCAAAATTATTAGTGAATTATCCTGCCATCTCTGGCGGAACAGTGTGCAATGGGTCGTCATTTTAGACCGATGCCAACGCGACCGGGGTTGTAAGTCTTCGGAGCGTGTCAGTGACTGAAGCCTGTAGTTCTGACAAAACCCATCGACGGCGCATGTCGCAATTTGAGCAAGTTACTATTATTTGCTGTTAAACCACGCGATTCTCAGCTGGCTCGTGCTTTGAAGCCACTGTGAGGCCTTCCTTTCTTGTGGTTGTTGTTTCTCAACACAGCGCAACAGTTTTTATCCTGGGGCCTCGAGTTCACGTGGCGTATCGCCCCTATAGCTGTGACCGTCAAAAACATTTTTTTTTATCTATTGGAGACACTTGTGAAAATAGTGGCTTAGTCTTATCTGTCACGTTCACGAGCGAGACGAAATATGTCAAGGGGTTAAAAATATTTGTAAAGGAAATTGTGTACGTGAAAGTATGCTCATTGCAACTACATTTCTCAGCATCAGCTTCGCCATTGGTCAAGCCCTCAGCTAAATTCACATCCGACACCACTCCAGAAGAAAAAAAGCGGTCACAAGCCTAGTATAAAACTGAATTGCAAGAATGGTTGTAAAAGTGGTGGTTTGAAGTAGATATTGCGTTAGTTTAGAAAGACGGCTCGAATGACTTCTTCAGCACCCCATAGTAGGGCTGTTTCTAAAATAGTGTGGCACGAAGCAATGTCTCCCAACATTGATTCGAGAAAGTGTGTGGGCCACCACATGACCCGCAAAGAGCAAGAATGTGTGCAACGTGCAGTTGTCTTCTTCTTCTTTTTTAAGTGTAACAATACTTTGTCTATCTCCTGGTCAAAGTTGCTAAGCCTTCCTTTTCGTGACGGACACTTCGAATTTGTTGCACCTCCATCGCCCCATAATTCTCCACCTCTCCGCCATTATTCGGTCAAACAGTAGCCCCGGGAAAGCCGATGATTACGACAACTCTCGTATGTTGTATGCCTTTGTTGGCCAATTCCTTCTTGTAGGTTTTGAAACTAGCCCGGCGAGTACTATGTGTCACAATGTAACATACGTCCGGTCAGGTTTTGTCCTTAGCGAAGGGCGTTACACTTGCTTCGAAGATCCAGTAGTTGCTACACCCTGATAAGTCCAAAAGCTTCATTGATTCAAGCGCGAAAGCCCTCAGGTGCAGCGAGCAGGAAAGCCGCTTTGCGTCACTGGAGTGGGCGTTGAGAATACCGGAAAAAATGATCCAGAAGGGGAAATAATACCTCTGGCACCATATTATGAATGCTCGATGTCGCGGTCATATAATATGCGCAGCTGGTGGCACGTTGCGGTGTGCGCTAGTCGTTCAAAGCGTACAAAGAGAGAATGTGTCGGCAGAAAAACAAGGTACTTTTCGGGTCGTTTGTCAGGCACGGTGTTGCTTTCACAAAGGCAGTGGAATAAGGCTTTATTTCGACGAAACGTTTGATAAATGGGTTCGTTCATATTCTTGGTGGCGGCAAGTAGGTTTTGCTTTACCGCTGTAAGTATATTTAACAGAGTCGTTAAAGAAGTACAACTCCGGATAGCCTATGTGTGTACACCCCGCTATGATGCTTCAACAAGAACACATGTGAACATACATACATACATACATACATACATACATACATACATACATACATACATACATACATACATACATACATACATACATACATACATACATACATACATACATACATACATACATACATACATACATACATACATACATACATACATACATACATACATACATACATACATACATACATACATACATACATACATACATACATACATACATACATACATATTGCGGTGGCAGTTGGCAGTTCTGCTTTGTCCTTCTTTCCGGTAGTCGAGCATTAGTTGCGCAAGGCTATGCGTGCGCATAAAGTAGGCTTTCTTGATTGTTTCTTCTTTTTTGTAAAACTTGTCCTGGTATTGTGAAGGAAAGTGCAGTAAATTTCAACTGGAAACGGACAGAGTGCGTCGCTTTGATCATCTGAAGCATACAATATTAGGACAGGCAATATTCAAGTCAGCGAAAGAAGGCTATAACAGTCGCAGAGAGAGAGAGAGAGAGAGAGCTAGAAAAAGACAGGATATAGAGAAAACAGGGACGTTAACCTGAAAGACGTCTGGTTAGCTACCCTACGCGGGGTAAGGGAACAATAAATAGAAAAGAGAGAGAGAGGAAGGAAAGATGCGGTGAATGTGGGAACGTGAGCGGGCAGAATCACACAGTGAAAGACGGTCGCCCAAACTAGTAGCAGGGAGGAGGAAAGAAAATGGAGAAGGCAGTGGTGCTAACAAAATATGCGCCTGGTGGACTACACTACACTGGGGGACGGGAAATGGGGACTATAATGATGAAATTGAGTGACGAGGAGGTGAGTAAATGACGCGATGAGTCCGCGAACGCGCGCAATGGGCCCCACCAAGTTGATGGCGTTCACATAACCCAGACACCTTGAATTAGAAGCAGAGAAGTAAAGGCAGTACGATACCAGAAACTCAATGTCATACTGCGACAGGAACACCCAGGAACACGAATATTGTGTAGGTGGCGAGGCTGCTGGTTGGAGAATTGTTATGGGATATTTATTCCGAACGCTTTTAATTGATGTGCGCGTGCACAAAGTGCGAAGCGGGCAAAGCTTTCCGTGCCGTGTGTGTGTGTGTGTCTGTGTATGTATGTATGTATGTATGCATGTATACATGTATGTATGTATGTATGTATGTATGTATGTATGTATGTATGTATGTATGTATGTATGTATGTATGTATGTATGTATGTATGTATGTATGTATGTATGTATGTATGTATGTATGTATGTATGTATGTATGTATGTCATCATCATCATAATCATAGTATTTTTTGTCTAGTGCAGGGCGAAGGCCTTTCCCTGCGTTCTCAATCACCCCTGTCCTGCGCCAACCGATTCCAACTTGCACCTGCGAATTTCCTAATTTCATCACCTCGCCTAGTTTTCTCCCATGCTTGACTACGCTTCCCTTCTCATGGACACATTCTGTAGCGTTAAAGATCTATCAGTTATCTAACATTAACATTATGCGGCCTGCCGAGATCCATTTTTTTCCCTTAATGACAATAACAATATCGGCCATACCCGTTTGCTCTCTGATCCACCACCACTCTCTTCCTGTCTCTTAACATTTTGCCAAACGTTTTTGGTTCCGTAGCTCTTTGCGCGGCCCTTAACTTGTTATCAAGATTATTTGTCAACCTCCAAGTTTCTGCCCCATATGTTAGCACCGGTAGAATACATTGGTTGTACACCTTTCTTTTCAGTGATAGTGGGAAGCTTCCAGTCAGGATCTGACAATGTCTGCCTATGCGGTCCAATCCATTTTCATTCTGTAAATTTCCTTCTCACGATCAGGGTTCCTTGTGAGTACTGACCTAGTAAACGTGCTCTGTCACAAACTCTAGAGGCTCACTGGTGATCCTGAACTCTTGTTTCCTTGCCAGGCTGTTGATCATTTTCTTTTTCTTCTGCCTAGCTATTAATCTTCAACCCCACTCTTTCACTTTCTCTGTTAAGTTCCTAAATCATTTGTCGTAACTCCCCCCTGTGTTGCTGAACAGAACAATGTCACCTGCAAATCGAAGGTTGTTGAGATATTCGCCGTTGATCCTCACTCTAAGGCCTTCCCAGTTCAATAGCTTGAATACTTCTTCCAAGCACGGAGTAATTAGCATTGGAGAGATTGTCTCTCCTTGTCTGACCCTTTTCTTTGTAGGTATATTTCTATTTTCTTGTCGTTACACCGAGGATTTCCTATCCTACCGTATGGCAACACTGGTTATAGGGAATCTGAGATCTGAAAAATCAACGTCCCGGCCGAAGGCACGCCTCAGGGCTTGGTAATTTCCCCTATGCTCTTGAACCTGGCATTGATCGCCCTACCGAACATTCTCGGGGAAGTGGAGGGAATTCGACATGCCCTGTATGCCATGTGGACGCTTTGGGGATCGACGGGAAGACAGCAAGCGTTACAGGAGGCCGTAGAGAGAACTGGAAGGTACCTTGGTGCTTGTAAGCTATCATGTGCCGCTGAAAAAACAAAACTCCTGATTCTGAAAAAGAAAACAATAGCGCCCCCCCCCCCACCGAGGAACCCTAAGTCTTGATGTAACACGAAGTGAATCCGAATCCCAAAGTTTGATACACTTCGTATCCTTGGATTAGTCTTCCAGAAGTATGGAGCGAGGCTTGCCACAGTAGACCGACTTATAGAAACGATCACACAGGTTACACACGCTTCTTGAAAAGCGTCACAAATAGAAAACATGGTTTAACGGAACCAGACACCCTAAAACTCATGTAAGCACTGGTCATCAGCATACTCACCTACAGTACAACGTACGTAGATATAAATAATAGTGAAAGTGACAAGTTCAACATACTGACAAGAAAGGCATACGAATTGGCAATAGGACTCGCACCCAGCGCATCAACAGAAAAACTGCTGAAACTGAGAGTACATAATTACCTGGGAAGAATTGGCGGAGGCTCACAAGACGAACCATATCGAAAAACTGAAACTTAGCACTGCCGGTAGAGCTCTGTTGAGAAGACTTGGTTACCCTGTCGAAGAAGAACACAATAGTCCACACCGTGTACCCCTGGGCCTGAGAGCGAATATATACATAGTACCCATAGCAAGAAACATGCACCCAAAATACAAGAAAACAGAAGACAACCGAGAGCCACCGCGCTACGAAAAATGCTAAACAAAGAAAGCAACACAGAAGAAATAAGGTACATGGACGCCGTTAGAATCAAGGCAGGGAGTTATGTTTACTGCGCAACCAACAAGCAGAACGAAGAAGATAGCAGCTGCATCAGTAGTTCCTAGGGACATTTAGGTACACGAGCAGGTCGCCGTAGCTATGGCTATACGGACCTGCCAATGTGACATGCCGTCATCGTCGTCACAAACTTGCAGGCCACCTGTCGGCATTTTTGGCCAGGAAGAAGTGCCAAGAACGCACTCAACATCATCAAGAATCAAGACATCTTTGAAACGCACATAGTATGGACCCCGAGACACGAATCCTTGGTGGGAAACCAAGCTGCTTACGCCACCGCTCGAGAACATGTATGCCAGGCAACCCCCCCCCCCCCCCCCCCAGGACATCGTCTACCGTCAGACCAAGACGAAGTGATACAAAGAAAATATTGCAACATTCTAGAACCTTACAAGAACAACAGGAGGGAATGTCCGCAACTACCACACTGCAAGCTTAACAGAGAAGAACTCGCCATACAAAGCCGACTTCAGATGTGCAATTACCTCCATGGCACTCTACTACACGCAATGTACCCCTCAACTTTTACAAGAGACAGCCGATTCTGCAATACACCAAATACACATAGTCTAGGAATGCAAAAAAAAAAACAAATCCGCGGACAATGGCTATCCAAGCAGCAACAGAAGACCAGCGGGAGGCACAGCTGACAAGCCCAAATCCTGATGACCAACTTCGGCAGGTGAACAGGTCCAAGCTACGACTACATGGAATAGGTTGGCCACCCACCTTTGGGCATCAACAGCTTGGTCTCCGAAATAAAGTATATTCACTCTTGTGGAGATCAAAGTCGCTGTGGAATCTTTGTAGATATTTACCAAGATATTCATGTAAGCCTTCTGTACTGCTTGATTACGTAATGCCTCTATGACTGCTGAGATCTCTACTGAATCAAATGCCTTTTCATAATCTATGAAAGCCACATAAAGAGGTAGAGTGTACTCTGCAGATTTTTCGATCACCTGATTGATGACATGGATGGGATATGTTGTAGCGTATCCCCTCCTGAAGCTAGCCTGTTCTCTTAGTTGACTGAAGTCAAGTGTTGCCCTTATTGTATTGGAAATTATCTGGGTGAATATATTATACAATACTGAAAGTAAGCTTATGGGCCTGTAATTTTTCAATTTTTTAAGGTCTCCCTTTTTGCGTATTAGTATAACATTGACATTCTTCCAGTTCTCTGGAGCCCTTGAAGTCGTCAGACATTTCATATAAAGGAGCGCAAGCTTTTCAAGCATGATACCTCCTCGATCTTTGATTAAATAGGCTTTTATTCCATCTTCTTCTGCCGTTTTTTCTACGTTTCAAGTCTTGCAAGGCCCGTGTAACTTCATCGCTAGTATAGAAAGCGCTTCTGTAACCTGCTCATTACTACTTCTAATGGAGGCATCGTGGCTGCTCTGGGTACTGTACAGGCTAGTTGTAATTGTTTCGCTGCTTTTACTATATCTTCGAAATTACTGATAATATTACCTTGCTAATTTTTCAGTGCATACATCTTAACTTGTCTTATGCCAAGTTTTCTTCTCATTGATCTCATGCTTCATCCAATTTTTACTGCTTCCTCAGTCTTTCTCACGTTATAATTTCTAATATCCCTTACTTTCTCCTCGCTGATCGGTTTTGACAGTTCCTCGAATTCTACCCGATCTCTTGAGTCGGACACTTTCATTCTTTGTCATTTCTTTATTAGGCCCTTCGTTATTTGGAAGAGCTTACCTACCGGTTGCCTTGGGGCCTTATCTCCCAATTCAATTACTGCTTCTGAAGCCAGCCTAGTTATGGTTGCATTCTTTACTTCAATGTGATCTTCATCTCTCTGTTCTAAGGCTGCGTATTTTTTTTGCAAGTACCAGCCTGAATTAATCTGCTTTTAGCATTACTGCGTCTAGGTTGGCCTGTTTCTTCTTGAACAATTTCACTCTCTTTCTCCTCATATTGAAGTGAATCCTAGACTTAACTAAGCCATGATCACTGCACTTTTCCTTACCTAACATTTCTACATCCTGCACTATGCTGGGATTGGCAGAAAGTATGAAATCAATTTCATTTCTCGTTTCGCCGCTAGGGCTTTTCCAGGTCCACTTTCTGTTGCTGCGCTTCCTGAAGAAGGTATTCATTATTCTGAGCTTATTCCCTTTCGCGAATTCTACCAACATCTCTCCTCTAGTATTCTTCGAATCGATGCCCTAGTTGCCAAATGCATGTTCGCCAGCCTTCTTTCCCTCCGCTTTTGCATTGAAGTCACCCATGACTACAGTATTGTGACGTAGATAAAGATAAGGCAAAATTATATTTACAGGATATATACAAATAGGTCGCAGCCAAGATGGCAGAATAACCACAAACCACCAACGAACTGTTTCGATCGTCCTCAGCACCTTCAGAATATGGGAATGGTATGTAACAGCATAATGAGTTTGCTTCTTTCTTATCGCCAATTCAAAATCTTCATAAAACTGTTCTATTTTTTCATAATCGTGACTGGAGGTTGGAGCATAGGGTTTTACTGCCTTTATTGTGTACCTACTATGTAGTTTTATTACGACTACTGCTACCCTCTCATTAATGCTGTGTAATTCGTCAATGTTGCCTGCTATGTCCTTATGGATTAGGAATCTTACCCTGTATTTCTTCTTATCTGGGAATCTTCTATAGCAGAGGACGTGGCCATTAGTCTGCACTGTAGAAGCCTTACCAGTTCTTCTAACCTCACTATGACCAATGATATCCCACACAATGACTGACAGTTCCTCAAAAAGTCCTGATAAGCTAGCTTTACTTGTATGCATGTATAGATGAATACTTGGATATCGCGCCTCTCGTTCGCTCTTCACCACATTGAGGCTTAGTATTTGGCAAGTACTATGGAAACTCGTCTCTGATCATTCTTTCTGTATTTTGAGAAAACGCGCGTCGGCACCAAACTTGTTTTCATGGATTTTTCTTTCTTTATTGTTTACACTGAGATATGACGGCAGTGCCACCACATTTTCGTGTCGGCATGCTCAGTAGATTCTCTGTAAACATCAGCTGGAGTGCGACAGCTGACGCACAAATAGGTAACTTACTTTGTGATTGCGTAAGGAATGTGCGGATAAATGTTGTTATTATTTCGTCGAGTGTTCCACTCCGACGCGCAACTGACCTACAGCTGAGGGAGTTTTAACGCGCAGTCTTCCTTTACTCAAGATTCTGCGTTCTCTTACTATGACGAAATAACTCGCTCGCTTTAAAGGGGTGGAGACATCAAAATTTTCGTTCATGCGTTTGTTGATTCAAACGTTGCGTCATGCTTCAGGGAGCACGATACACACAGCGGGATTCATATATATCCGATAAATAATTTAATAATCGCATTATTATACCGAGCGATTTCGGTTTCGGTTTCTGGGCTCCGGGGGATGCTATGACGTCACAGAGGAGGAAACGCAACATGGCTTGGTCACGTGGGCCAGAAAAAATAGTGACGTAAAACTATGCTGCGTCGTCTGCTCGCGCATACGCGTGCTCTGCCAGCAGAGGTCAAGTGGCGATTCGAAGTGCATGTCGCGATTATTATAATTATTGCGAAGAGCGACAACAACGGTAAGAAAATATTGCGGCTTGTGAGAGTCGGTGATTCATTCCGAAGCGCCGTAAGCGTTAGCTTCGAAGTGAACCGGAAAAGGCCTAGCCACGATATCGGCGGCGCCGAACGATCAGAGGCGGTGAAGCTGCCGTCGGTGCACAGAGTGACCACTCCTCGGACGCTGATTGGCCGCTTCGCCGTACGGCTGCCGCACAAATGGGTCCCGGGCCCGTGCTCTCTACGGCTAGGAAATCTCGCCGTTCGCAAGCAAAACCGCCGTCGCGCGGGGGCCCCCGAACGGCAAACGACGTGCGGCGAGTTTCCGTGCCGGTAACGTGGACGGGCCTTCACATTGAGAAAGGCCAAGCGAAGGACAGACCGCTCCGAGCTGCCGAACTATGCGACTATGCGAGGAGAGAAGCGGACAACACGAACGCCGCATATCCTGGTCCCTTTCGGAGTCGGCCGGCTACTGTTTTACACTCAAACGTGCAAAGGCCCGTCGGCACGGCAACTCGCCGCACGCAGTTTGCCATTCGCGGGCCGCCGTGCGGCGTTCGTGTTGTCTCTCCTCCTGTGTCCGTGTCTGCACGCCTTACCCCTTCTTTGCATTAAGAAAGGATTTCTATATGCCTGTAGCTCGGTCATAGTGGAGGCTATGCTCGGTCGCTCGGCTCAGCAGGCTCCGTAATCGGCATTTCATCGCTACTCATCATACGTCACGTTTTTGTGCTGGTGTGCTATGACGTCAATATTTTCGTTCCTCCTCTGTGACGTAGTAGCTGCCGCGCTAGCGATGGGTCTCGACTACGGGAAGGAGTTTTTAATGACTTTTTGGAGCTGAATTATAATTATTTTGAAATGTTTGCAGCGTCCGATACCTCGTTCGGGGTGTCCTTGCATACCGAAGCAGCCTACAACATGCTTTTTATAGCCTCAAAATTTGGTGTCCCAACCCCTTTAAGAACAGCAGGCATACTGCAATTAACTTTTGTTCATTCAAACTTTTACCCCCGGTTCACCTGGTGAAAACGCACACAAGCACCCTTCCTACTGCATGGAATGCGGAAGGAAACAATCGACTCGTTTTCCCTTCAGAAATGTAACGGAAGCATAAAACGTCCGTAAGCGTAAAACGTTGTCCTCGGGGATCGCTTAATATATATCTCCGAAACAAAGTGCTGCAGAGAAACACAAAGCTCATAAAATAAACTGCGCAGTGATAGAGAGAGAGATAGAGGAAGAGAGAGGGAAAGAGAGAGAGAGGAAGAGAGAGGAAGAGAGAGAGGTAAAAAGCAGCAAGTCTCAGATGTATAAGCTTTGAAGTTGTGTGAAATATATACGAGCATAATATCGAGCGTTTTCCACACGTGCCCTCAGTCGCAAGCGTACTCATGTCACGCGTCCTCTTATGATATACTGTCTATGCTGCTGCTGTTTCCAGGCGTGTCTAGCGCCAGCAGCAGGATAATTTGCTGCAATGCTTGTGTGCCATTGAGCGGGGCGACTTATTTATTGTTGCGCCCTTCTTTCCTCTCCACAAATATTTCAGCACGCTTCTTTTCTTTTTTCCTTTTTCCACCTTTGTACTTCATTTCTTTTCTTAAATTTACAGTTCTCCACCGCGACGCATGTGTACGGGCATGCTGCACTACGTGATGCTATGCGCGGTGCGTCATACGGCGCTGCTAATGCAGAGACGAAAAGCGCACGTACCGAACACACTCACACAGACGCACATACTAGCAGTTACACACACGCACAAAAAGAGAAACAGACAAATGAAGTAAAAAAGAAGGCGGGGGATGGTTTCGACAAACCTGTTCTGGGTGATCTCACGCACGTGTTCTTTCTGAGCGGCGTCGGCGCTATATTTGGGATGTTTGGAGCTTCGAGCGATAATTCTGCTCTTCTTTCTCACTTTGTAAAACAGAATTCCGAGTTCGCGGGTGCTTGACAAATCGCATTTACCGTCGGTGTGTGTACCCTGCGGTGTCCACAACTGTATTCCGTTTGCGATTGATAAACAAAATACATTATTTCAGAATATAACAATAGTTCGCTTCGGAAAGGCTAAACACTGCCTATGCGTGATTGCTCTCAGCCAACGCTGTGGTGACGGCGGGCGCAGCTGCGGTTGTGTGTACGGTTTCCCTTTGCGGCAACGACAGCGATGTCTGTCGAAAGAGAACCTTGTTGAGGACTGCGAGCCTGCTCCGAACACTGGTAACATATATGAAAGAAATAAAACTATGGCACTGTAAAAATATTTGTGCCCCTAAGGGTGTTTTCTTGTCGTACTGGTAAAACCCTTAACCGTTAGGGCCTTACAAAAATGTATAGAGGCCGACAACGGAGCTATAACTAGACGCGCGGTGATAAAAGAAGTAGTTGAAAACTGCGTAATCATTCTGACAGACTTGGGCACACAGAAATATCCAACACGAGAATTTCTTTCACAGGGAGAGATATTAAACTCCCCTGTCGGATATATATATATATATATATATATATATATATATATATATATATATATATATATATATATATATATATATATATATATATATATATATATATATATATATATATATATATATATATATATATATATATATATATATATATGGGTTCGGTTCCCACCTGCGGCAAGTTGTTTTTTCATCCACTTTAATTTCCATTAATTTATCATTACATTATTTCATATATATATATGAACAATCTCACCAGTTTCCTACATTCCCACACATTTTTTTTTTCGACTTCGACACTCCTAATGCTAACGCATCACTAATATATCTTGCACCGTTCGCGGGACCAACGATCGTGGCTACCATGGCACATCTGGGTCATGGTGTAGGCGGCCTCTTGGTGTGGCATTTTATGAACACAAATATCGCCAATGTAAGCGGAAAGCTTAGCCCAGCATTTAGTCGGTGGCGGTGTGTACCCTTTCGTGTGCGTGTGTGTGTGTGTGTGCAGGAAAGAGGCGACGAACGTTTGGTTGTTCACGTGTTACTGCGCTCTAACAAAGGCTGGTCCACCAGCCGAAAGCGTTAAGTAAACACGTCTTCCAAAAACTTCGCCGCCTCATTCCTGCGTATGTTACGTCGGGTCCAGTGTGCTGAACTTTCTAGAAAAAATATATATATATATATATATATATATATATATATAGTCATATAATGAGAAGCCAACAAACACTGACACCAAGTACAACATAGGGGAAATTGCATGTGCTTAATAAATGAAATAAAGTAATGATAAATTAATGGAAATTAAAGTGGATGAAAAAACAACTTGCCGCAGGTGGGAACCGAACCCACAACCTTCGCATGTCGCGTGCGATGCTCTACCAATTGAGCTACCGCCGCCGCGGTAGCTCAATTGGTAGAGCATCGCACGCGACATGCGAAGGTTGTGGGTTCGGTTCCCACCTGCGGCAAGTTGTTTTTTCATCCACTTTAATTTCCATTAATTTATCATTACATTATTTCATTTATTAAGCACATGCAATTTCCCCTATGTTGTACTTGGTGTCAGTGTTTGTTGGCTTCTCATTATATGACTAATAGTTATCGGGTCCCTCGGTTAATCCCCTTTCTTCTCGTTTATATATATATATATATATATATATATATATATATATATATATATATATATATATATATATATATATATATATATATATATATATGTGTGTGTGTGTGTGTGTGTGGGTTAGAATAATAATTAACAAGTCAATTAGTCATTCTTAAGTACTGGTTGTATTGGCCTCATAAAGCATAAGCTGATTGATCGCATACTCGGCTTGCGCGTAGTTGCGAACGCTTTGAATTGTAGTCGATAAGTTGGAAAGTGTGGAATTAATAGGGGGCATTGCGTTGTGCTTTGTTTATTTTTCTGGCCTTGTTTTCTCATTGAAGATATGAAAACAAAATTGTCGTCGTTTATAATGAGCTTTCATGTTGGCGGCATTCGCTAGCCTTCAGTGACTCTGGGTGGCTTTGTGGATTTTGCGATAAATGTATCTTTTATCTCAAAATGCACAATACTTGAAATGATTTATCGAAAATAGAGATACTGATATACACCTTGTCGAATGTATCACGGTAAAGATACAAGATACCCAAAAAGTGTTTTAGGATAACATCTCAAATACACGTAGCTTCGACACTGCATAACCCTGGTGGAAATTTTTCCTATGACACGGCAGGAGACACTCAGGCACAGCAATTTCGGCCTTGATCGCCAGGCTGAAGCCACCTACGGCTACAGCGCACCACCACAGCCACCAACGTGCTCAATTTGCTTTCGTGCCTCATCAAAGCCACCAGTCGGCATTGACGAGGTCCTAATTTGCGCGACTGGGCATAATCAGAATCGAAGTTTTAGTGAAGCTGTTTTTAAGCGCAGTCGCAATAAGAATTTCCGTCGCCTGTAATTAAATCAGATATTTTAAAGCGTTGCTCGTATGAGTAACGCGTTGGAAGCCTAGCTCGCATATAATGATTGTTAAGGAATCTTTACTTCACCAGAACATTGTCCATTATGCCCCCCCCCCCCTTCCCGCCCCTTGACTTTTCTTGTTGCGTGTAAGCGTAGCTAGCTATCTCTGTTCCAGGAAAAGAAAGGTGTGTTTCTTCTACATCCCTCAGCTAATCGATTTCATTATGTGTGTTTCCTGCCTGACTTGCACCAGACCTGTTTCATTCGTCGTTCACTGCTTTATCATTCCTGGAAACATAAGGCAAAGCGCAACACCCTTGTGCTAGCGTCTATAGGCGGGCTTGTGGAGTCGTTGAGCAACCGGAAGACAATGCATGTGGGAAAGTACCTGCACGTGCCTCGGCTCAAAGAAACGAGGTGGCCGAAATGGAGGAACGAGTGTTTGCGCCAGAATGGAGAGGGCGTACTGTTATAAGCAGGCGTGCTAGTGCATGTCTTATATTCTCTTTCCTCTTTCTCGTTCAAACAAATGAAGATAGAGACAAAAGACTGTCGTGGAGTCGCACTCATGCGCGTCAAGTGTAATGGACTGTCTCGTTGTACCCATCATATTTGAATGCGTATGTACGATAAAACAGTTGTCGCAGGAAATAAATTCTATAGATAAACCTTACATTGTCTACGTCTTTCAAAATTCTAATGGTGTTACGTGCAAGGAAATACTGAATTAGTGCTAACGTATGAGAGAACCAATACGCAAGCCACGATCAGACCCTCATATTTGCGTATTCTAAAACAACGACATTTTTAATATGTAGACTGGCCAAACTCTTTGAGAAATTGTGCAAAGTAACTTATGCTGACACATTCGCGGCCCTTGAGATCTGCCTGAAGTTGTGCAACAATGTTTTAGCGAAGATAATCCTTAGGTTTTGTCTTAGAGCTCACATCATTTCATATGTTGATACATTTCCATTATTCTGCACATAAAACAAGGGGAAGGTAAATCTGGAAGCATAAGTAATGCCGGTGACTTGGTATTTAACAATAATGCCAAAAACGCAGCTGAGCGGAAAACTTTTCTTTCTCAGTGCCTCATACTGGTAATTTCACCTTTGCGGCAAAGCGAGGAGGAGGGAAAGAGATAAGAAGAAGGCAGGGAGGTTAACCAGAATCACGTCCGGTTGGCTACCCTACACAGGGGGAATGGGAAAGGGGGAAAACAAAGATAACAGGGAGAGAGAGGAGGGAAGGAAATTGCAGTGAGTTCGATGACGTGTGTGGCCTTACAGAAATTGCATTGGTAGTCACAAATGGTCGCACAAGCCCGTCGTCCTTAAGAAACACAAAAGTGCCTTCACTGCTTTATGGGCCGACGGGCGATGGGAGCGGTGTTCCAGCAGCACCTGCACAGAAAGCGGCCGATTGTCCAGTTTTTGGAAAGCTTTGGCAAGTTCTTGTCTCTCTAGGTCATATCTTGGACAATGGCACAGCAGGTGGTCGATGTTTTCTTCGGAGCCACAGACCTCGCATGCTGCACTGTCAGTCACTCCAATTAATGTAGAGTATGCCTTTGTGAAGGCCACTCCTAACCAAAGGCGACAGAGAAGCGTAGCTTCACGTCGAGGAAGTCCGGGTGGAGGTCGGAGCTGCAGGGAGGGGTTTAGTCGATGTAGTCGTGTCAGTCGTAAGTTTTGCGAGTTCCACTCGGTCACTGTGAGGCTACGTGCCAGGTGTCGAAGCTGCCTTGCAGCGTCAGTCCTTGAAAGCGGAATCGGAACGCTGTGCTCTTCTTGATGAGCTGTGCGAGCAGCGTTATCGGCGGAATCATTGCCACTGATTCCACAGTGGCCAGGCACCCACTGAAAAACGACTTCGTGGCCTTTTTGTTGGACGTCATGGTGAAGTTTCACGACTTCGTATGTCAATTGGTCATGACATCCGTGTCGGAGAACTGACTGCGTGCACTGTAATGCCGGTTTGGAATCACAGAACACAGCCCATTTTCTCGGTCTTTCCGAATCAATGAATTCCAGGGCTCGACGCAGGGCCGTTAGTTCTGCCGCCGTTGAGGTCGTGACATGCGATGTCTTGAACCGCAGTGTCATTCCTCGCGTTGGTACCACCACGGCACCACCGGAACTGCATGACGTAGTTGATCCATCGGTATAGATGTGCACGTGGTTGCTGTACTTTTCATGCAAAAGAAGTAAGGTCAACTGTTTTAGAGCAGAGGCCGGTAAATCTGTCTTCTTCTGTAGTCCTGGAATCATTAGATGTACTTGTGGACGGCTCAAACACCACGGAGGAAACGCTGGCTTGGCCGCAGGTGCGTACCCTGACGTAAACGACGCACGATGTGCACTGACAATGCCGCTAAATGTCGAGCAGGGCCTTGCAGCTGTGAGGCTCGCCAAGTGGTGCGAAAGGGTCCTGGCATTATGCCTGAGATGCATGCGCATTGTCTCAACGGTAATGTGCGTAGTGACTGGGTAGTCCTGCGCAAGGGCAATGGTTTCAGCAGTTGATGCACTGCGTGGTAACCCAAGACATATCTTAAGGGTTTGGGCTTGAATACACTGTATCGCACGCAGGTTAGACTTGCAGGTGTTGGATATTGCAGGCAGGCTGTATCTCAGGAATCCAACGAACAACGCCATGTACAGCTGTAACATAGCGTGTACAGATACTCCCCAACTTTTTCCTGCAAGGAAGCTGAACAGGTAACAGATAGCAGTCAGCCGCTTTTTTACGTAATTGACGTGCGGAGTCCAAGACAGGTCTCTGTCAATTACGACTCCCAAGAATCTGTGAGTTCTGCTGTATGGTATAAGTTGTCCGTTAATAGATACGCCGTAACCAGACATTGGCTTCCTCCAAAGCTGGCAAGTCCAGGGGCGACTTGCCAGCTTTCAGAAGTGGAATGAGGCGAGTTGACTTCCATTCTTGCGGAACCGTACCCGTCTGCCAGGAGTCGTTGTACAGGAGCAAGAGTGCCTTCCGAGCGTGGTCTCCTAGCTGACACAGGGCACGGTATGTAATGCCGTCAGGTCCTGGCGCTGAAGAACGCCTGCACAAAGCCAGCGCAGCGTCTAGTTCTTCCATAGAAAAAGGGCATTCCATGCGGGGATCACGTGAGAACGGTGGATGGTCGAGCGTTCCCGTACCTGTTCTATCGGAATTTGCTTCGCCAGCAATCTTTCTGCAGAAGGATTCAGCGACATCAATATCTCTACATTGCAGATGGAGTGCCAGAGATTTGAACGGGTGACGCTGACCAACAGTTGTGCGAAGGCCACGAACAGTCCTCCATATAAGCGACAAAGGTTTTCGCGGATCCAGGGACTCGCAAAAGGATACCCATTGTCGCGAAGCCAGCTTGTTCATGTGACGCTGTATTTTCTTTTGTGTTCGTCTAGCCAATCTCAAATCATAATTGGACTTCGTGCGTCTATATCTTCGTTCCGCACGACGGCGAATCGCTCGAAGTTTCGCTAGTTCGATGTCGAAATCGGTGCGGGAAGAACTCTTCGAAAGCAAATGCGTGGTTGTCTGTATGGCATCCTTTATCGCGCCCTGTAGGTCATAGGAGGTGCCGTCCCGACAAAAGTCTTCCATTATTATTTTGTATTTAGGCCAATCGGTGCACTGGACGGTTCTGGAGGACTTGGAGATAGTCAAACCTTCGATCTTCAAATAGGTGGGGATGTGGTCACTACCCCGCGTTTCTAAATCCGAAAACCAGTGCACTCTTCTCGAAAGCGAACGTGAAACGAATGTAAGGTCCAAGCAGCTACTATACGCTGATCCACGCAGATAAGTAGGGCTTCCATCGTTTGACAGGCAAAATTCCAGTTCATAGGCAAAGGACACCAACGTTCTGCCTCTAGAGTTCACTTTGGAGCTTCCCCATAGGTAATGGTGGGCGTTAAAGTCCCCAGTGAGCACCCACGGCTGTGGAGTCGATGTCAATATTTTCCGTAAGCGCTCACAATCTAGACGGCTTGTTGGAGATAAATAAGCTGCAAGAATTGTGAACGTGAGCTTTTTCTTCTTCACTGTTAAGCAAACGTATTGATTTGCTTCGTCAGGAGGCACTGTGTGATGCACATAAGTCAAGTCACGGCGTATAAACACAACGACCTTGCTGCATTCTCCGTGGGCAGAGGACATAAAGCACTCATATCCGGACAGCCTGATGGGAGCTGTCAGGTTGGGCTCGCAAATCACGATAATGGGGAATTGGTGCGTAAATACAAACTGTCTGAAATCGGACATGCGTGACTTAAGCCCTCTGGCGTTCCACTGAAAGACAGATGCATTCTTGACCTCCTCTTGAAACGACGGCAATTTTCGGGCCGTGGTTTTACCCTAGAGCCGCAAGCACCGGACTCAAGGTGTCCAGCACCTGCAGTGCGCTCTGTGCCGACGGGGTTTTCATGCTGCTCAGTAGAATGCGCATGGCGTCCATAAGTGACTTCAGCATCACTATGACTTGGCGATCCTCAGTCGTCGTCGCATCCTCGGTTCGTGAGGTCATTGAGGACGGCGCAATTTGATGTGACTCGGATGCAGGTTGTGCTCGTGGAAGTGTTGGCCACTCTTCAGGAGGTGCGAGTCTTGCCCCTTTCTTCGTTTTCGCAGTGTCTGTCTTTGTGGAAGTCGGCGTTGATACGGTAGCCGCTTTGCTGGAAGATGATGGTGTATATCTTTCAGTCGATGTTACTCTTCGTGATGCTCTTCGATGGCGATGTCGTCGTCGCCTGATAGTAGCGGCAGCCTCTCTGTGTGTTGAATGGTCCCGTACCATACGTTTGAGCACTGCTCGCTCATTCCTCACCCGCGGGCAATCATTGGATGAGGCGTCATGAGTACCATGGCAGTTAGGGCACTTCAACACAGTTGCGCGGCAGGCATCTGCTGAATGAGATTCAGCGCACCGTGGGCACACGAGGTTATTCCTGCAGACACCTTTTACGTGCCCCATCTTGCAGCATTTGTAGCACTGCAGGGGCTTCGGTACGTATGGGCGGACTGGATGGCGGACGTGGCCAACTTTGACGTGTGAGGGAAGGCTGTCTCCCTCAAACCACAGCTTCAGGCACCGTGTGTTGCCAAGTCTTGTGATGTGCGTGATAAGAGTGCCTTCGGTAGTTGGCTTTATTAATATAGGGAAGTCGTCGGTTGGTATAGAAATATCGACATCATAAATGACGCCGACAGTGCCATTGCAGCCTGTAGGTATCATGGATCGAACTTGTACTTTGTCGATCTCCGTTACGTGCCGTAGGCTTTGCAGTGCACTACGGTGTAGAACATCTACTGCTAGGACATTCTTCCGTGAGTTTATTCTCACGTCCTCGATCTCGTTTGGTGCGATTCCCTCAAGAAAAGCAGAAAGGACCTGCCTGTTTAGGAGTCGCAGATTGGACACTGGGTCCACAGGCATGAAGAGCATGGTGTACGGCCAGCGCTGTGGTGTTGTCTTCACGGTGGAGACACTTGGCGACGATGACCTCCGTAGCAGTCTTCTTTTTGTGGTTCGGCTCATGACAAGTGTGAAATCGTCGTCCGACGAGTCGACGCTGTCCGAGTACAACTCGGTTGCCTCGCTGTCCGTGTCACTTGACGCATTGCCACGTTTCCTGGACGCGACACCACGTGATGGCTTGACTCCAGGAAGGTCTTCGAGGGCTTCTTCATCCATTGCCGCAACAAGGGAGCGGCAGCTCCAAGAGTTTGAAAATAAACAAAGCGAGACAAAGGTACAAGCGTTCTATGCTAGAAACACTTCGTCGTGAGTGTGTCGTGTAGTTCCGACGCCCCTGGGGTGACGTTCCACAAACTCTTACGACACCACATTGTTGTGGAAGTACCTCGCAGCTATCCATCACTGTTCGAAAAAATTCGGCAAACGTCCGCACAATACCTCATTATAAGCAATACCATTACGCCCCCATTTTAACTGTCGCTAAAGACATTCTCGATTGACCAATTGCATGCATCATTTCAATCTCTCTCTCTTTCTTCTTCTTCTTTTTTTCTTTTTTTGCTGGGAGCATGAAAGAAAGCATTTCATTGCGTTCGAGACCATGTTTTCTACGAGAGAGAAAGAGCCTTGTTCTTACATAGCAGACAAGGGTGATGACACGGAATGTTACGACGCATTGAAGTACTGAAAGGAAATTGCAAAAAAAGAAAAGAGTAATAGCAGGCGTGGGGTGAAATGGGGAACGGGGAGGAGGAAGTTCGATTCAGCCGATACTTTCTTTTCAGGACAGTCTTTCAGGAAATATTTGACCAGGACATTGATAAGCACTGGAAAGATTGTGTGTGCAAGGAGCTGTCATGCTTAATTTCCTAAAAGTGCATTTCGTTACCGTCAGGAACTTTCTAGCAATGTCTAACAGACACAAAAACACCGCACGTCACACACAAAGAGAAAGAAAGAGAGAGGCGCTGTTTTCGAAAGCGTCTGTCTCGTTGCTCCTACTTGTCTCCTATTGCCTTAAGCTCGGGTGCCATCGAGCTTGACGCGATTGAGCATCAGGGTTGACACTCAATCGAACCAGCTGCCCAGAGTACGCACGATACCTTATATGGAGCAGAGTTCAACTCGATAAGATAGCCGGTTTCATTCCGAAAGGCGCGATCTTCGCTCGTCAGGGCAAAGTCCGCCCGAGCCGCCGTTACTAGCGCGATGCGTATTACACCACCAGTGGCGAGGCGTGAGAGCTTTCCAACGTGGGCTGTCACAACTGTGTGTGCGAAATCGCCTTCGCAAGAGCAAAAAAATAAGAAAAATAAACCTAGGAAAAAAAATAAAGGAAAGGATAAAGGTGGACAGTGTGTCCCCGCGAAATAGCACACATTCTCTAAGCGAATTAGACGTGCACAGCTTTGCGTCCGCACGTTAGCGACCACTTATTCTGGTAAGTTTCGTCGCGTACGATGAATTCTTAAAAAGTAACCTTTATTTCACCATTTAACGGCGGAAAGTCTATGGAGTCTTCCTTATCAATTCAATTCAATCCGGTCTTTATTTTCTCTTAGACAGAGAAGGCGACAGGATAAAAGCTCGCAAGTTTGACGTTATCAACTTGGCAGTATGGTACACAGGCAGAGATTTTCATTTTTCCATGTAAACACTAAAACAAGATAAGAAGAACACTATGTAAAAAGCAGCGCAATTCATTACAGCACTAACAGAGGCATTAAAAAAAACAAATAACATGCTGGGGAAACGGAAAAACACTATAGCTTTTCACTGAGTGCAATATCATCACGTAATTTTGCTAAGAAAACATCGCTTAATAGGATCGTTTGAATTCTCGAAAGGGCCAGACAATTCTTTCTTTCATTAATGTAATAA
Organism: Dermacentor albipictus; assembly: GCF_038994185.2. NCBI lineage: Eukaryota > Metazoa > Arthropoda > Arachnida > Ixodida > Ixodidae > Dermacentor > Dermacentor albipictus. The sequence continues at coordinate 61,660,279 of NC_091823.1, forward strand.
TAGCGGAAGAGTACAAGAAAGGGACTGCTCGATATAATATTCCCTAGGTGTCGACACTAATCAAATTTTTTTATGTCTTTTCTGCGGGATATGCATGTTTTTCTCAAATTTTGTCAGATAACAAATATAATTTTCATCACTTGGTGAGGAACATTTACATATCATTAAAAGTCTACAGTTGTATAAACTATAGATTAGCAGGATTTTATATTTTAAAGAGAAGTCATGTGTGGGGGAGCAGTAGGGCAGACCAGCCATGCATCTTACAGCTCTTTTTTGAAGAAGGTGAAGCTTGGATAAATTTGTTACACCCTTAGTGCCCCAAACCGTACGACTATATTGCAAGAGAGAGAACTAATGAGGTATATAGCAACAGCCTAATCTTGACAGGAATAATACCGCGCAGGCGCAACAAAACACCGACAGCTGAAGACACTTTTGATCTACTATAGTCAATATGATCATTCCAAGTCAAATGCTTTGAAAATATAACACCAAGGATTTTAACAGAATCTACTTTTTCGACAGCATCAGAGCTTAAGAACACGTTCGACGGCCTATAATTTACCTTTCCTCTTGGAAAGTACACTATTATTTTTGTCTTTTTATGATTAATCTTCAAACAATTTGCTTTTGCACATGTATTTAATACATTCAGTGTTCTGATTGCTTTCTCTTTAGTCTCCCTTTTTGATCTCCCGGATATGAACACCGGAGTGTCATCAGTGTAGGATACAATCTTACCATCACTTACACATTGCACAATATCATTTATATAAGTTCAATATAAGAGCGGTCCTAAAAGAATTCCTTGGGGGACTACTGCACTAATATCTTGTATTGAAAATAATGAATTTTTAATATCTTCATAGTGTGTTCTGTTCGACAAATAGAATTTCATAAGGTCTTGAACTTTCCCGCGAACACCATAGTTTGTCAGTTTATGCAGTAAAATTCTGTGGTTTATCAAGTCAAAAGTCTTAGTAAAATCTATATATATGCCTGCAGCTATCTCCGTATTTTGAAACATATCTATTATGATTTCTTTTTGAGTCAGTAGTGCCGTGAGTCAGTAATCGTTAGGGAAACGATAGTAGATCTTTTTTTTCTGTAGCAGAATTTTTATTTGGTCGGCGATATTGCCATAAATCAGTCCCGCGACGCATATTCTGTGCAGAAGTGCATCTACGCCGTAAATGAGCACTTTCATAAAATATATGTATAGGTTGGGTTTCTGTCGGCCATGTCTACTGTATATGATTCCCCATCATTCTATCTGGGCAATGGTATGCTTTTCTAGAGGTACGTTGAATGGTACCATGGCTGCAGTGGTCAGCGTTTCAAATAACATGTACTGACTGCTATGGCGGCAAATTTGCCCATAAATCTCTCATAAATGTCTCATATATGCTCAGAAATGCCTTCGCATAGGATGGTGTCAGTAGCTAGCTCGAGACAGGGGTAATCGGAGATCTCTTAGAGGCCTTTATCCTACACTGGACATTGAAAATATTGATGATGGTGACGGAATGTCTTGTAGGCTGATGATGGATGTTAAAGAAGTTTGGGTCATTACATATAAATGTTTAAATGCCTCCTACGTCTACTGATATAAGTTCAAGAGAGAGATGAAATAGGGGAGGCCACATTTCCTAGCCCGACATGTGAGTGCGCCACCTGGCACATATGAAAAAGGGAAAAAAAGAACACTGGTACAGCTAGTAACACTAGGCCTTAATTTCCTGTTATATGATCGTCAATTTCTTTTTGGTTCTCTTGCGATGCGTCTATGTGACGGTTGTTTTTCATAATATCTTAGAGACTCGTGTCGCCGAAACCTCAGTGCCGCGTTCTCCAATTTCATAATCCATTTCATAATCCATCTCAATTAATCTTTCAATTTCTCTCTATACAGGTTTTACCAAATGAGTGGAACATATTTGGAAAATAATTTTCCCCTTTTAAGTAAACATATGTGGTACAAATGGCCTTGAGTGTTGGCTGTTTCTTTGGTCGAGCTCTTTACCGCTGCTAATATACCATGTGTCCTAGCTAACGTTAATCCAGCTATTCCACGAAAAAAAGAAAAGGTTAAACAAAGATGGTGCAAGGTACAACTGTAAGGCCTACGGTGTTCTGTCATCATATCTCTAACGTCCGAACACCGCAGTTCTTAAAACCGTATCTTGAACCATGTTCTTCAAATCTTTGTTTTTCGTTAAAAGATTCACTCTGGGACAATCTACACCATGTGCCCCAGCTAACGTTAACCAAGCTATTCAACGAAATAAAAGATTTATAAGCACTATCCAACATACAATTATAAGAACCTCGGTGCTTGGTTGTCAGCGTTCTGACAAGCGAACAACGTAGGTCCTGAAATGTTATCTTGCACTCCGCTTTTAAATATTTGTTTTTCGGTGAACAGCTCGGCTAACCTTACCAGGGACACCCTATATATAACTCTTAATCTACTACACGTAAATCTACTGTAAAGCTACTATGTATCACTCTTAAGTTTCAATGTGAAACTATGTAGATTAAGAGTGTATAGGCCCCTATTCATCATTTGCCAAAATAAAATTTAATTCCTTTTTTTTACATTTCGTGGTTTCCATATTGGGCCTGTCCACTGAAAGACGGAATATAAGCTGTATTGTTTCACGTGACTGCGGCTTAATGCACATTGGAGATGTTTTTTTTTTTTTTTTTTGTCACAGAGAAAGAATTTGCCACTCCACAAGATTTAGAAGCACTAGGCAGATAGCGACCCTAGTGCTGTCCTTATATGCAAAGAGAGAGGAAGATAGAGAAACAGAAGGAAGGAAAGGCATGGAGGCTAACCAGACACACGTAAGATTTGCTACCCTGCAATGTGGGTAGGCGATATGAGGATGATAATAGACAGACGAGAAAGAGAGCACAGCTTCGCGCACCATTTGATGATGCGCACCCAATCTTAAACGGTCGCCAAAACCTGTCGATTTGCGTGCGGTATTGCGATAACACTTCCATGATTTTCTGTGCCATCGACGTGAACGGACATGGTCCAAGGACCTTCATTTCCGAAAATGGTCTAGAGTCCAGCCGCTTCAATGCTGTCCGGAAAAGTTCACGTTCGACGTCGTACCGGGGACAGATACATAAGATGTGTTCTCGTTTCTGTAGTTCCACAAGAGTCGCACATGGGCGTATCCTCCGTCTCGATGCAGTAAGAGTAGGCATTTCTAAATGCTACTCCGAATCAGAGGGTGCACAGCAATGTCGCCTCAGAGCGGGAAACGTTTTGTGGTACTTGTATCTTAAAGGATAGATCAAGTATATGAAGATGACACTTCGGGAGATAGAGAGAAGACCAATATTTAGTGTGTCATGGCTTTAGCCACGAAATGAAGCTGTCTTGCAGCGTTGGTTCTGTATAACGCGATCGGAACTGGTGGGTCTCCGACATGGGCGGCTAGGGTGACTTCCTCGGCAAGGTACCTGGTCATACCAGTGATGACGGTATGTCCAGGCTGCCATGAAATATAATTTCATCTCCTTTAGTGATAACTCTCTCCTAGGGGTACTCTCTTATTTTCTATACCAGCTGCTGATAACTCCTGTGATGACTCCTTCTCTTCTCAGACTGAAATATTAAAAGTACTAAACAATAACAGGAGATTGACCCACGCAAGAGGCCGCGTTTCTACCAGGAAGCTTGCCTTCGTGCATAGCGTTCGCCGCCAGCGTTTCCCGGTGAATGTTACCGTTACATAGGCAGCAGTTACCGGGAAGCATGAAAAGCAGTCAAGGGTCTTTGAATGCTATCGTGTTCCACTCTTAAAGGCGAAGCTTAACCGTCCCCCAAATTTATACAGTACCACGCAGGGCAGCAAGCTCTGCAGCCATTGATGTTGCCCTATGTGACTGTTTGAATTCGATTGTGGTTTTCGTAGCTGGAATGACACCGGAACCTGAAAAGCTGTTATATGAGATCGAACCATCAATATAGATCTGTATTCGGTCCCCGTACACCTAATTAATAGCAGCAGTATCTGTTTCAGTGATATTTTTGGTTTGACTCGCCTTTTTCTTTACACCCTAAGTACTTCGGTGCACCTGAGGCTGCTGAAGACACCACAAGCGGAATTAAATTAAGTTATGGGGTTTTACGTGCCAAAACCACTTTCTGATTAGGAGGCACGCCGTAGTGGAAGACTCCGGAAATTTTGACCAGCTGGGATTCTTTAACGTGCACCTAAATTTAAGTACATGGGGGTTTCGCATTTCACCTCCATCAAAATGCGGCCGCCATGGCCGGGATTTGATCCCGCGACCTGGGCGGAATCCGCGACCCATGGTGTTCCCATGACCTATGGTGTTGGGCTCAGCAGCCTAACACCATAGCCATTGAGAAACCATGGCGGGTCACAAGGGAAATGAAAGCCTTGGTGGTGCTGTGTATCCTGATGGAAGACAATCTTGATGGGTGATGATAACCTCGGGAAACGTAGCACGAGGCCTCTGCGAGGGAGAACGCCAAGTAGTGATCGGGGACGCGGTAAACATGAAGAATATGCGCCCTGAGACAATCCGCAGCAACATTTGTTGGGTTGGGACGATCCTTGGCGAGCACGATTGTTGCAGATGTTGAAGCGCAACGAGGAACACCTAAACACGTGGGCAATGATTGACTCTGTAAGCTTTCGAATGAGTGAACAGAATCTGTAAGAAAAACCTTGCAATATTTTATCGTGATGGATGACAATTTTAGTTCATTGCGAATGGTGCTATATGATTTGTGTTCCATACGTTTTTTTTATTATTGCACTGTAACGCCATCATGACTTTCTCGTGACAGCGGCCTCTGGGCTTTTGTGTGCTTTCTTCATTAAATTGATTGCCTTTATGAATTTAACAAGTTAATGTCTTTTTATGCGCTGTTCGGTAAACTGACTATTTCACAGTGACTACTATAACTGGGCTTCTTTTAAGGATAAATTTAGAAACGCGGGCTCTCCAGTAGCCAACCTGCTCATGCTGCAACACTTAATAAGAAACAAGAACAATGTAGATATCACCACACAAACTGTAGCAAAAGAATACTAAGGGTGTTACATTATGAAAGAGCATTGCTATAGTCACCATAGTAGTTATTAAACGGCCGCTGTGGCTTATCGGCTATGGTGTTTCGGGATCGAATCTCGGTCGCGGCAGCCTCATTTCGATGGGGCTGAAATTCAAGAACACCCCGTGTCCCGTGCATTGGAGGCACGTTAAAGATACCCAGATGGTCGAAAGTTCCATAGTGCCCCACTACGGTGTGCCTCGTAATCATATCGTGTTATCGGCACGTAAAACTCCGGCATTTAATTTTTAACCATAGTAGTTATTATACTACAGAGTATGTTAACTGTATACAAAACAAGACTGTATTGAGCCAAGCGTGCCCAACTGCCAAAGAAGAAAGAACAAAACAATCGAGGCCCTTCGGTAATTTGGAAACTTCCAGCAGGCGTGATACATAAGCATACACTAGCAGACCACAATGACAGCGTTCGCTCCAATTTTTCCTGAATGCGTAGATAATTTATTTTTCTACCGCTATATTTTGCATCAGCATAAGCGCGGCACCACGAGGGTCGGATCATTTAGCTGCCACGCTGCTGAGATCTACGTGGCACCTTGTAATTATGGTCGCAGTGTGATGTTTTTCATCCAGTGCTAGCAGCATGGCGCCTGTCTGCGCCGCGCAGTGAACTGCATATTAACTCTTTCATTGCTGTGTACAGAGCAGAGCACACGTGTTGCCGAGCACGTACACGTATAAGAATAATGGCGTCTTTCACCACCTGGCGTTTCTCTCTTGCGACTGTGAAAAACTTGCACCGCCAGCGCCTGTGGGGCTGCCCAAGCAATGTGCTCACCACTCGTTATGCACAGTCCCATGCTATTATTCATTTCAGTTTACTCTAAAAGCGAAGTACCATTTATGTTCGGCATACGGCGGCAGCCTAGTGCAGAAGAAACAGCGGGAAAAAGTGGTCTACCACAAGTGTCAGCATGTTTTCGGAGCGTAATTATATGGGCGCAGCATTACTACACAGGTTCTTTTTTTGTTCATTTTAATGTGAAAGTCATTATTTATGCGTGTCTCGCGCTGTTTATTGCCCAGTGTGTATTTCAGGTATATGAATGCGTGAGGGTATTTCTCTTTTTCTTTTTTTTTTCCTTGGGAGCTTATTTAGTGAGTTACCACCATACCCAACGTCCTGCTCCTTCTTCAGTACACGTTATCACATACCTGCAATATATTACAAATAAACAAACCATAAAAGAACAAGGGAAGAAGACCTAGTCACTGTGCAATGGTGGACGTTAATCCTATTCAACTCTGATCGAGTAGATTCAATATTGTGCTTGGTTGTATTGAGAATTTCGAACAAAATGAAGGCTGGGACACAGGGACGAAGCTGACGGAGCGTCTCCTCCTCTCTTGGAATACATGAACCAGTTGAAAAAGTGGACGCTCCGACGGCTATTGGTCACAATATTAAGTTTTGCGCTTTATGTAATTTCGGGCACACACCCCTACGAGTCATTGTAATTTGCCTCTTTTGGTGCGGCTCAGAACATATTCTTAGACGATTAACTAATTTGTTTTCATTCGAAATGCACTCGGCCATTGTGTTCCACACATCCTCTCGCGCTTTCAAACAACCTATCAATATCTATGTCACACTTAATACGCGATGCTCGCCTAGTTGTTGTCAACGCTACTACAATAACGTTCGAACTTGTCGACCTTGGGGATAAGGATCAATAAATTAAAACGTGGATAACTATGAAGCTTGAGAAAAAGAGGGACCATGCAGCGGGCAATGAAACAATATGTGGTAAGAGCAAACCATGTGTAGCTGACATTCTACTTACGATTACGGGGAACAAATTGAATTTGGCAGGCTTTGTAATCATCGGGCCGATAACCTAATATATAGCAGCTATGATAGTCTATTATGGAAACAGAATGGGACAACTAGGGGAAGATAACATGGAGCGCTATGCCTGTGGAAATGAAAGTTGCCACAAAGTCTCACCTTGCATGCAAACGCTACTACTTGTCTGATCCAATTCATGAATCTTCCTCAGTCACTTAATGCCTGTTTATTTAAACAATGTACCTGATCGTTGCACAAACATCTACGTGGTTGACCCATATGAATTTTCTGTGTTGGACCAGGTAGTGCCAGCCGCATATACTATGGGTAAAGAATTTCGTACACATTTCTTTAATTGTTTGAATAAAGCTTGTTTGCTATTAATTCTGATTCCTCGAAAACGCAACCGAGGAACGCAGAAGATCTGATGATGGGGTGGGAATAGCAAATTGGTAGGTATAGAATGGAATTGGCTCACACCAGATAAGGCGTAATTACGGTTCGCTGGCGTAGGCCTTCGTTTTGCAGAGGATATAAGCCTAACGATGATGATATGAATGATGATATCAATGAGGACTAGAAGACGTGAAGGCCTCGCGAGAAAGGAAAAAGCACGCGAGCCACTGAATAACCACCACAGCTGTCATTTAGTTCTATCTTGCAGTGAAAGCTAGCCATGTACACCTATTGAGGCCGCAAATAAGTAGCCAATACGTCGAATACTACTCTGACAGAGTCGCGGTAAAGACATGAGTATCAAAGGCAATTGATCATAAAATCAATGTTGTATTACAGTTCTCGCGCGTATTCTAGATTCTTCTAAGGCTGTGCAGTTCACGAAGACGGTCCTCTTCAACGCACGCAAGTATACTCCTTAAGATGAACTTCCTTCAGTAATAGAAAGTTTATTGATACAGGAACTGCCCGCAATTTTTATTTGCATTGCAGGCTTTACTTCCTTATTTTTGCATTGTTCTCTTATAGCGTCTAAGCATCAAACATGTCAGAGCATGGGCACTAGATGACTACATCTAGAATTGAAACTAACTTGGGAAGAGGTACTGAAGTTACGTGGCTGTCGAAATAACTTATATTCTCGGCAGTGAAGCTTCTACAAAAAGTGATGAAATTGTACCGATTAGCCTATTAGGTGTAGCACATTTTGCCAGTAAGCATCGAATCCTTCGTGCAGAGCCATGCGACCACACCCCTCGCAGAACGCATGCGCTTTTCTTTCCTTCTCCTGTCTTTCTTTTGAAGAGGGCAGTTTTAATGCGAAGCATTCTTGCCCAAGTCGACTTACTTTTCGTCGTGTATCTGGTATTTGGCTGCTTTTGTAGGCTGATACAAAAAAAATATAGTGATATTCTGGAGTCTTAAGTGCCAAAACCAGGATATGATCATGAGTCACGCCGTAGTGACAGACTCCGGATTAATTTTAACCATCTAGAGTTATTTAACGTGCTCCAAACGCACGGTACGGGGGGGGCTCAGTGAAGCTAGCTTGGCAGGACTCCTGAAGGAACTGTCAGGCATTGTGTGGGATATTATTGGCCTTAGTGAGATTAGAAGAACTGATCAGGCTTATACAGTGCCGACTAACGGCCAAGTTCTCTGCTACGAAAGACTCCCAGATAAGAAGCAATACGGGCAGGACCCCTAATTCATAAGGACATAGCGGGCAAAATTGACGAGCTATAGAACCCTAATGACACGGTAGCGGTAGTCGCAATAATGCTAAATAGGAGCTATAGTAAAAATGCAGTGTGCTCAGTAAACTAAGTATACTGTAGTCAGGGCCGACTTGAATGCAAAAGTGGGGGGAAAGCAGGCTGGTGAACGAACAATCACCAAGTATGGCACCGACTCTAGAAACACTGCAGGAGAGATGCTGGTAGGTTTCGCGGGAAGGAATAACCTCCGAATTTCTTGGTATTTCTAAATTACATTGGGACAGTGCTGCAGAAACTCGAATGCTCTTTTAAATACTGAAGGAGTGCTTGCACAATTCCCCGCAGTGTACTACGTATTGGAGTCCTCCTAATGGTATTATGCCATCGTCACGGTTGGGGAGGTTTCTATTTTCGTTTGTTGAAATATTTAAAAAAAGATCAATGAAACGGAAATGAAACTCTAGCCGTCTGTCTACGACAACCCCTCTGCAGCGACCAAATTATGCGATCTACGACGTGCGACTAACAAAGTGCTTTTAAGCGAGAGAAAAAAAAAGAAACAGGTCCTGGGATTACATTTGAGCAACTGCGGTGTGATAGAATTATCATGATCGGCCAAGCCATGCTTTTGATTACAGCTCCTGTGAGGACGACCCGCGCTTGAAACATTATTGAAGCCCCTGTGAGGACAAGTGTCACGCACTGGTATCAGAACCGGCCCACCCACACGTTACAATTTGCGATTACTAATTACGATTGCGATGCATTCGGGGTCGGCCCACATTATTTTGCGTTCACACCTGGAATGAAGGCCTGTGATGGATTTGCATAATGCCATAACTTTCATAGAGTTCCCTACAAAAGTTATTACATGGAACTTCAATAAAGCGTCTACGGAAGCTGCAACTGGGATGCTTAAACTAGCATGCGAATGATTGGCAGTACATGGATTTGCCTGCAGTTCGTCCTTTTGGCTTCTGACAGCGTTGTTGATGTCAAGTGCGATGTCCTGAATTTTATCACTGTAGATTTTTCCGGGACAAATACTGCAGCTGCTTAAGTAGAGTGCATGATCGACTCATCGGTGTAAATATGTAAGTTGTCACCCTGGACTTCATGTAGTAGCAATAATGCACCCTGCTTCGACGCTGCTGACGGCAGTTGTCCCTTCTTTTTGATCCCTGCAACGGTAAGGCGTACACGAGGTGAATGCAGAGACCCCAGTGGCAACGAAGTCCATGTAACTGGGACGTAATGCGATGGGAGCGACGCTCCCTGAGCAGTCAGGAGACGGCTAAAACTCGTACGCGGCCTAGTTGTTGGCAGGCAAGCAAGATGGTCAAATGGTACCCTTGCGATATGTCGAATGTGCACTCTTAGAGCGTCGACTGCAATGCACGTTGCTATACGGTGGTCATGCGCCATGATGATTGTGGCTGCTGTGGATGCACACTTAGGGAGGCCCAGGCACATCTGTAGTACTTGGGCTTGTATACTCTGGAGTGTGCGAAGGTTCGTTTTACTGGAGCTACCCAGCATGGGCAGGCTGTATCTTAGGAAGTACCAGAGTTGTTTTTGCAGGAAGTGCTACGATCGCATTTGAAAACACAATAACATGAACTCTGCGTATTCAGTGTCATGATTGCGTTCCTTCAGACGCAAATGCGCATCCATAGATGAGGGAGCGCGAAGGAAGCAAAATAAAATTTTTGGTTTTGCGTGCCGAAACCACGACCTCACTATGAAGAACGCCGTAGTTGAGGAATTCGGATTAAGTTTCAGCAGCCAGGACTGTTTCACGTCCACCTATATCTAAGTACAAGAGCATATTCTGCGTTCCACTCCATCAAAATGCAGCCACCCTGACCAGGATCGGATGCCTCGAGCTCCCCAGTGCAACGCCATAGCCACGGAGCTAAAGTGACGGGCTAGGGCAAGAAATGCAGAAATGGGCGGAACGCGGGCGTTGCAAGCACCTTGATGTCACGACAGTGCGAGGATCAGCAAGATTACTGAAGCGCATAGTTGCGCAATGTCTCGTGTGGGCTATCGGGAGTAGTCGTAGGCTGCCGAGATACCAGACGGCAGATATTTGGAATGCACGATTCGCGTGCTCCCAATTAACGGCATATGTGGCATCGTACATTACTTTAAAGCGAATCTTTCTTTGTCTCCTGCATGACCCCGGTTTGCTTCGGTTGTGTGTCGTGACGGGTCGGTTATGTACGTAGCACAGAATCTTAACCATCAGAGCCGTTCCAGGGAGCGCACATCTTTCTCTTCCGCACAGAAGGTGCGCACAGAAGCCCTGGCTGGTGAGCGCTGCAATAACGATGAAGGCAATCACGCAACAGATGTGTACAGGTAGCGCTTGCTCTGGAGAGTAAGCGCTACCTTACCAGTGTTAGTCCAAGTCTGCGCGACCAGTACCGCGTTTCTTGCTGGTTTACAAGACCCTCCGCCTGACGCTTTACTATGACAGTGACACTGACAATGTCAGTGACAGTATGACTATGACAGTGTAAACTTACACTTGGTCCGTGGAACTCTTTGACCTCGATGCAGCGCTTTCTTACGATGCATCCATGGCGTGTTGTAGTGAAACACCACTGAACTACGTGCCCCTCGACAGCTTATAAAACACAAACCAAAACTGAAACTATAAGGCTTCTTTATCCTCGAAGTTATCAGGGCTGATTGCCAATGGTAGGGCAGCGATAAATTTGCATGGAAGTGTTCCAGCGCTTTCGTGCCTTTCTGATCATGAGTGCACGTTTCAATCATGTCGAGTCGTGAGCTTCCGTGTGAAAAGGGTCAGAGTGTTGGCGCCTTTAACAGTTTTGTATTAGTGCTTCGGCTTAGGCTATTGAGCACATATTAATAGCGAGCACAACGAAGGACATGCGTTTGTATCTCCACGCTTGTTTTTAAGGATTGCGTGTACTAAAATTAGGCGTTTTCATGTGTTCGGGCGATTGTGTACGTCAATTAAGAGTTGCAGTCGTTTCAAGGCGCGAGCTATTGTGAACGAGGAGCCTGTGCGGCCTGAAGCCACGGCAGTCAGAGCCATTGACATGACAAGCCGCATGTGCGTTATCATAAACTGGGCCCTCACGACCCAACATCGAGAAACATTTTCAAGAAGAACACCATTATAACGCCCACATTTTGATGCCTAGGTTAAATGAAGGGTAGCGAAAATAGACGACTCTATCACCTTCCGGACGTGCTCGACACGCAAGGTCCAGAAATGGCGTGAAAAAACTAGAAGGCAGCAAGACATAGGGTGTCCCAATTCACCCCCACCTAATTTCACCACAGCGGGCCCACTACGAATAGGGAGCCAGCATGATAGCAAGGTGGGTCCTCAGGGCCCCGTTAGGTCTAACACGTCAGACATTCAAGATTTCCAATGCATGAATAAAGGTATCTTTTCTATTTTTGTTACGTAATTTCTGTATCCTAGTGCCTACGCACCCTCTGCAGCGCGCACAAGACGTTTCACGTTGCCCGCAGCGGAAGCGTGCCTGGTACAGCCTATCCAATTTTTTTTTTATTTCTCGGCTCTGCTTTGCAGTTCGGTAATTGCTGTTGTTTTCGAGTACTATTTGGTCTTGCTTACATGCCGTTATTCGTGCGAGCAGCTTGCGTTCGGCACTTGCCTGTTATCTTCGACAGCTGTATGGGGCAAGGGTAGAGATTGTGTGCGCGCGGATCGCAGTGAACGGTGGCTATGATGGCCGAATTGAGACTCGAAACAGGCGTTGCCACAAAGGCGAGAGCTTGTACGCTCCGCGCGCAGTGCATGAGCCCCTGTGGTCTACGATGCAGCAACCCCATTCTTGTATCAGTTCTGGTTACACAAGTCAGTGAAACTGATTCCCAGTATGAATAGGCCACTCACTGCATTCTCGCGAATTGATGTCGCAAGATCCGAGTCCGGTAGTAAAGAACCCTGTTGTCTGTTTTACCATTAGATGTGCCTTTGCACACTTATTCGGATACTTATTAGCCATGAAAGCATAAAGGGTGAAGTAGAATGGGGTGAATAAGCGGGAAGTATCCCTTCGTACAGTTGTTACGAGTTATGAGGAGACAATACGCAACCCTACGAAAGTGACTTAGACTCCAATACAAGTCATTCCTTATGTTTCTTTTTTAAACTTAACTTAAATTTAACTAATGTTTCTCCCCGGTGGCAGTCGATGTGTCAGGAGTGCGACTTCGGCCTGTAAGGCTGGCACTAGAGCACAGCACTAGTGCCATTCATGGCAGCGCTGTGATCTTAAGCATGAGGTCTCGGCTATTCGAGTTAAAGCCAGACAATTCTGTGACCATCAGATGTTGGAATTTGGACTTGACAGTTTTCAGAGTCTAAGTTGGGCGCTTGCAGAAGGAAATAAATAGGGAGAGAGAGAAGAGCATAATTAATAAAGAAACCCCCCTGCCCGGTAGAACGCATTCCTAAAATCCGGCATTCTCAGATAATATTTTGTTTTGTATGCTCTCTGAGGCTTCGCATTGTGTGTTTCCATTCCAGCTCACTGTATATTGTACCCTGCCCGGAAACTGCCGGCACTGCATCTCAGACTACAAATTCTCTCAGGTTCAACTGTGCCGGACACATCCACACGCTCTCCCACTATACAGCCAGAGATGTTTTCATATGAATTGTCACGTATGCGACTGACGCCGCAAAAAGAGATCCAACGCCTCGACGACTCAGAAGCTGAACCTCGTGAAAACACAGCCTCATTAATGTGTGCGATTGTTGAGAAAATGAGAATGGCAAAAACAATTGAGTCACCTAAGTATCCTTACCTGATTTGAATGCGAAAGCATAATGACCTCTCTAATTAATTGGTTACCTTCATGATACATGATGTCATACAGTGTCATGTGTCCTTTACCACTCTACATTATTCCGCCTTATCCACTGTGTTATAATTTGTACCAACCTTCATCCCCCTTAATCCACTTCATTTCACCCTAACACACTTTAATCCACCTTACTCCACTTTATTTAACTTTAATCCAACTTAATCCACTTGAACTCGCCTTCATTCACTTTACTTCGGCTAAATGCACTTTGATTTCCATGAATTACACATAATCACTACTAATTAACATATTTGCACCATTTACTATTTTCGGCATTACCACTGACGTCATACAAGACGCAGATGCCGTCACACTCATTTTTGGTACCAATCGTTGCGCACAACGCCGTATTTTCTGCCTCGTGGGCCGTATAACGCTTTCACATTAGTAACAGGAATACTTGTCTCGCCTCCTTTGTCTACCACATCTACGCAACGTCACAATGACGGTGACTTCCCGTCATTGTGTCTGTTGCTGGAAGGCACGTGCAATGACGACTTTTCAGAACTCTTGTTCTTCATTCGATCTGGTATTACTACAGCATGAACGCCTTCCTGATATTTCACTTCTTGTTAGAAGTGGGAATAAATGCAAAAGAAACATGGTGCGTTGTTCAGAGAGGACGCATGTGTAGTGCCGCTATGACTATAGGAGAGGTGGTGGACCGTTCCTATAGCGCACCACAATGGCATACTCTACAAGTGTGCTCCTCAACGTTTCTTAACATGCGTCCTTCCTACAATGTGCGTTATAGCGCCGCGACCCTCCTTCTATTGTTGCAGTACTGCGGGCGTTTACCTTTTAGTTTAGTGAGTGAACACCACTACACTGCCCTGAAGCTCAAGTTTCACTCCTGACTTTACGTCACGATCGATTAGGTGATATAAAGATTGTTGCCTAATGAAAACGTACTTATAAAGAAAGGCATTGCGTGACACCACGAGAGCAACAACTATAACAACGATTTGACTAATGCCACATGACAGCTTGCTTCGTTAAACTTCTCAAAACGACAGCAGAGCTCCAAAGCCTTCCTTCTTTACAACTGCAAAATTAACACAAATTTAGGTCCCCCGCCGGGGTTGCTTAGTGACTGTGGTGTGGGGCTACTAAGCACGAGGTCTCGGGATCGAATCCCGGCCACGGCGGCCGCATTTCTATGGGGACGAAATGCGAAAACGCCCATGTACTTAGATTTAGGTGTACGTAAAAGAAACACAGGTGGTCCAAGTTTCCGGGGTCCCCCACTACGGCGTGCCTCATAATCAGAAAGCGGTTTTGGCACGTAAAACCGCATAATTTAATAATAAAAAAAATTTAGGTCATGCGACATACTTACGCTTTGACGCTTGCACTGTTTCAGGTGCCTACAAAAAAAAAAAACTCGCGGACAACTTTTTGTGGCAATGAAGGGTAAGCTAAGAGCGCGTGGCTGCTGCACGTGTGTTATGGCGCCCAGTAGTCCTCCAACGTTTGACAGTGCTTTTGGTTGCTCGCAACAGACGCTAATTCGACGCAGCTTCATGTGCGACGGTTTCGCGTTTGCCCAGACGTGGAAGGAAAAAGCCGCAAAATAAGTAAGCTTTTACATTCAGTGGTGTGTTTTATCTCATTTAACTGTTGCTAAGAAGGTGTTTATGTTTTCTCTTCCCGAGCTTAAACTAACGTGGATGAAAACACAGGACTCTTTTCACAAGCGCTCTCACTTGTGCTCGCTTTGCCTCCGTAGCTTTTCCTTCATTGCCACAAAAAGATGTCTGCGAGTGTATTTCCATTCCTTAAAATGTTTGGTGGGTTTCCGTTAAATGCGGCACAATTCGCCTAGGGTTCACAGACTATGCAGCTTAAGAAACATTTCTGTAAGGCCTTATCGCTTCACTCATTGAGCAAGGTCCCGCAGTCATGCACCGATGTGCAACATCGGTGTTTTATAAACTCATGGCTCCACGTGTAGGTTATTTCAGCGCGGTTTCAGCGCAACTTATTGCCACAACTTGAAATATTCTTCCACTTCATGTGCGCCTCAGATTGTGGGAACCGAGGGCAGTGACGCCTTGACGGAAGCATTCACTGAGCTACACTAAAGCACCCTCTTACATTCTTCATAAGGAAAGTTTACTCCAGGAACAGTCCTTTACTTTGGAGCTTTTCGATGCATGCTGAAAGTGTGTCATAACGTATTTACTCAGAAATTTCCGATAAGAGTTACTTAAGCACAGTGAATGGTAGTCGTCCACTTTCAAAAGTTCACGCAGCCCATCGAGTAGACCAAATCGTCATGATTTCGGGGGCTGGCATCGTTGGTGCATCGTTCTATAACATCTCTGGGCTGGTACTTCGAACACGTAAGAAAACAGGAAATGTTTTCGAAACTATAACGCAGGTGCATTGCTGTCTATGACCTAGTTTTTCTTTTTCTTTTTTTTTTGTAAACCTACGTTTGGCTGCGTAGTCGATCACCTGGGAGATTTCGCACATGCAAACACTCACGGAAACATGTACAGACCCATACTTACACACATACACGCACGTATGCGCGGGCACATGCAGTCACAATGAACAATCGCAGTGGGAAACATGCTTAGAAACCCCTCGTTGGAACTCATGCTCACAGCCCGCACTGTGTATATACACGACATGCTCGTTTCCACCATGATTAATTGTGTTTGTTCCGGTGTTGGACGTATGTGGCCCTCGACAGGATAACCTAATATGACGGATTACATGAACACCGCTTAGCGCTGGCGTCCATTTGGCGACAGAAGCTGATCGCAGGTGCGATAGAGAGAAATGTGGCAAAACGCAGTGCGTCTCATCGCAGCCTCGGCGCTTTTCTCGGCTAAACTAAAGCAACGACCACAAACCACACGCGCCAACCACTCAATCTTCTACCTGTGTGTAGCAACCTGTCGTGACACGTTTTGTTGACTTCACATGCGAGCCTCATGAGAGTATGTGCACTTTCGAACGAAACAAACAAACAAACAAATGGTTGCGATGCAAACACCGACAGCCACCGCTGTGAAGTTAGCTTTCGCTCGTGAGCGGGAGACCGAAGTCAGCAGTATGGTTGGTGATGTCGCAGGTTTGTACGAAAGCTGTACCAACGCAGAATATGAAAATAAGTTGCCTGGCGCGAAGCCACCAGCAGGCTTCCTTGCTGCTCCCTGGAAGTTGCTGCAAGCTCCGGCAGCCAAACGCCATCTCTTAAGTTGGGTTATATATGGTTAGTTGTCTCAGTTCACTTAAACGGGTTCTACCAGCTGAGGAGAATCCAACAGGAGAGAACTGAAACTGAATTAAACTGAACATGTTGAAACACCCTTTGTTGCAGCTGTTCACGCTTAAAACACCTGGAAACAACCCTGTGGAGCTGTCGACGTTCGCTAAGCAGAGATACTAGAAGCAGAGTTTATTCGTCAAGAATTTAGGATCTCATGTCCAAGAATTTACGGCACATGAAGACCATGCAAAAATCAAGAAAAAATATTTAGAAACGAGAGCTCACTGCTAGTTTGATTTTTTTTCTTCAAAGGCGACATAGAATATCAGAAGCACTCCAATGACGAGAGCAATTCATTTTACAGCGAGGCTGTTAGGGCGACTAGAAGAGATAAGCCTGATTTTGCGGTTTTTTTAACAATAAGCTAGATCATTCACGAAGCTCATATTTTACGTAAAAGTGGAAAACGTTAACGGCTATATGCAAACAAATAAGCTTTGAAGTGTGTGAGCTACGTAAGGGCAAAATCAAAGTTGCTAGACCATAGCTTTGTTCCTATTCGGAAGCGTTATGTGAAACACCTACGAAATTTCCCCGCAGCCCTGAGTGGACCGGACATGGCGGATATATTATATTTGTCGAAAATGGATGCCATGCTATAGGTGACGCGTAGCGAAGGTTCAATGTATGTAGCCTGACTATGTGACTGTATAAATAATGACTGAATATTCGTTTCCTCCCTATTCTTATGCGTTATACGAGTTGGGTAGCTGGTTATCACGGTCTCCTTGGCGAAGTAAACGACGCGCGTTGTTCGCCTTTTATTGAAGCGAGAAGCGTGTTTGGAGTAATGTCGATAAATCTTTCATCTCTGTAGGGCAATTACTGCCTTTGTAGAAAATTACTTATTCAACCGTGCCAGAGCGCTACACGGCCATTATCCGCAATGTTTCATATAGAGTCCTAAAGGCAACGCACATGACACTTCAGTGTAAATAGAGGGCGTGTTAAGTGTAATCTGCGGCGAAACTTTAACAGTCGCGACTCAATTAGGAGTTCGCAAACACTGAAGCCTTTTTTCTCCGGTTTTCGTGCGTTATATGATCGAGGTTCGTATTCCGTTTATACGACGTCGTTATTAAACTAATTGTTCATATTGGGTTAAAATAAGGGGCAGGCTATTGGTGATGTGTAAGTGAAGTTCCTTGTGTGAGGGTTAATTATGGTGTCCGAAATAAGTTACGCATGTTCGAGTGCTCCGGAGCTTCATAAGTAGGTTTTGCGAACTGCGCTGCTGCCTTGGGAGAATAATCAGTGCCACCGAGATGAAATTCCGCGAAAATTGAGGAAACGTTGTGAAAACTCATCAGGCGAAGGTAAATGTATCTAGTTGAATTGCAGTAATTGTAAAAACTTCTTTAAGAGGTGCTGGAAAGCGCCATACGGCATTTTTTTTCTCATTTATTCCCCCGTGTTACGAGAGAACGCTCCGTCACACCGAGCCTATATTTGGTGAAACTGGTGCGGTCTCAGGGCATTTACAGGATAACTGATTGCCCCCCTCCCTACCCCCGCTCCAGCTAGCTGTTGGGTGAAATGGGGGGGGGGGGGGGGGAGCATGTGTAATGCAATGTGCGGCGTAACTGCAGGGTTTCTGACTTAATTAGCTTCGTAAATATTTACGGAACCTTCGGGTTTTCCCTTGTTTTGATAAGTTATAAGAAGTTAGCATTACGTGTCTATGGCTTCCCCTGGGAATAAACATGGCAGCTTGTTTGTATTTTTTTAAGCAACGGAAGGGTCATGTGGCATGTGCAAACGCAATTCAAAGTGTGGAGGTTAATTACGGCTTTTGCAATAGATTACTTATGCAAATACACCGGAGCGTTATATGTGTGTCTTACGGACGGTGCAGAATTTATCCCACACTTCTGGAAGAACTATAAACACCCCCAAAGTAAAATTTAATGAAAATGTGGCGAACGTTATGGCAAATAAGCATGCAAAATTAAATGTATTTGGTTCAATTACAGCCTACATAAAAATTATTGCAGCAAGTTCTCGATAGCGTTATATACGGGCAAGCTTGTGTTTTAAGGTGTGTGCTTTAAAACAGGCAACTGGCTCTAAAAAGATAGCTTCGCTGTAGAAATTGGGATGCGATTCTGAAAGGTCACACAAGTCTACTGTTCGTTTTTATACAATAATTTTAGAAGCCAGATTAAGAGCGACCCACAACATTCCGACATTTTATGATTTTTCAACAACACATTTAGAGCCCATGTGCGTTAACGCTTCGGCAACGTGTGGGTACCGCACAACCATGACTCTTGTGGATGGTGCTGCAGCGAAGAATACACCACCGCTTACAGCCCCATCATCACTGAGTAAGTTCAAGCCACCAAGAGCGGCCCAAAGCAGTTCGAACATAGTAAAATCAGTGGGGTGTCCAGTTCACTGAGTAACAAAGATTGAGGGTTGCACTCGAGACACAAAGCTTTGATTCTTACCACCGTCCAGCACGCTCTGTGCGTGAGCGGGGCATTCTCAGTGTCGGGTCAATTCGCCGTTCTTAATATATTCATGATACCCACAATAAACTGAACTTCTTAACACTCGCTGTTGAGTGAAGGAATACGACCCATAAATTAAGTGGTTGTTGCGTTGACAATTGAAATCGGCAGCCCTTAAAAGACCCGCAAGATGATGCCGATAACGTCTTGTTGTGTTAAAATTCGACATGTTAAAGACCACGGTAAGGTCGTCACAGCACCGGCAGAATTGCTAGCAGTTGCGGAGGCGTCCGTATAAACGCGTACTCCACCATGACAGGAGCTATTCAGCGTAACTATAGTCACCTGTTTCAAGCCTAGCGACGGAAGATAGGCCTTCTTTGCATTTCCATGAAAGCAATGGAACACTGGCGGATGCTGGAGGCGGCACGCAAAATTTGGTCACGATGCAGGTGTGAATTCACTAGGGCGCGATCGGAGGTCGTGACGCACTGTGGGTAGCTACAGCGTTCCACAATGATGCCTCTACTGCGATGGAAGCTAGATCATGGGATGTCAGAGGGCAAGGTGACGAGCGCGCTAGGTGTGCGAAAAGATGCGTGCGGTGCTGGGTGGAAAGTTCTCAGCTCTAGTTGTTGCAGCTGTCGAGCCGCATCGTAGAATGCTAAGGTGTAGCACTAGGGCTTCGGCTTGTGGTATTCCCTGTGTTCCGCGGTTGCTAGTCGCGGATGTGTTGGGTAACATTGGAAATCTACATCTCTTAAAACCCAGCACAGTGTGTGCCAGTGCCACCTTGAATTTTATCATGTCTTGTTCTTGGTAGCTTTCGACGGAGGTCAGGCAAAGGCTAGTTACTTCTTTAATGCGGAGTTACAGTGCACTCGAAGACAAACCAAAGCTCTGACTGGCAAATTTTTGTTGACGTTTTCCTTTCTGAAAAGAACGCTAGTCAGTGAAAACATCACGGTGTAAGTGGACGTGACATCGATGTCATCTGTACAGCCTTATGACAGTAAAGTCAAGAAATTTTGCCATTGATTTTCCGCTTTAGAAATCAATCTTCTGTCTAGCTTTGCTCAAGAAGTTGCTGTCGAGACTGCTTGAGCGTTTTCCATTGGTTGCCCCTTCGAAGGCGATAATGGCGGGCGAACATTACGGAATGCTACCATCTACGACACTTCGAGGAGAACGTAGTGATTAATCACCGACGTTCATGAAGAAAGCGGAGAAGCATCGTCTACGCGAGCATGAGATTCAAGGCTTTACGTGGCAGTGTGCCCACAGCGCCCTTTGCGCATGCTGTAGCGACGACGCATGCATGGTATGAAAAGCAACCAAACGTTGGAAGAAGTGGCAGCGTCCGAAAAAGGAACAGAAAGGCGCACGTGAGCGGGTGGAGGTGGTGTGTGTGTGTGTGTGGGGGGGGGGGGGGGGATGTAGCGAACCACTCTCCGCTGCATGGCTATTGAGAGAGATTGTTGGCACGCTGCTCAAAGCTTCTGTCGGCGGCAGGAGCCGCAGCCACCGGCATGGGAGCAACCGGCAAAGAAGGTATTCGGCTCACATCTCGCGTTCTTTCGCTCACTCTCTACCTGGTTTAGAGGCGCGTTTCGGCCTCCTCCTCTCGGGTCTGTCGGAGGAAATTCCAAGGAACCTGAATTCGTCAGAGCAGCTAGCTGCAAGCCTGGTACCCCTCGCCGCTTCGCTCTCGACTTCCCCCCACTTCTGCCTCCCCCCGCCCATCTGCCTACCGATCTCGTCTCCTGTCCTCGCCAGCTGCGTTCACCTTGCCTCCCTCGGCGATCCCCGTCAGCAGAAAAGGCGTATCATAAGAGGGGGAGGAAATTGCAACCTCTGATGCTCGCCTGCTATTGAGGACCGTCTCCGAGGAGCGAACAACCGTGGAGCGAAAAAGAAAGCGGCCGATGAGACGTGAAGAAAAGAAGAAGCGCAGGAGGGGACAGAGAGAGAGTGTGTGCGCGTGGAAAAGAGCGACAGAGGGGGCAGCGGAAAGAGGGAAAGAGGAAATGACCATCTTTACGACCTCGATGCTGTGTAGCCGATGGTCCCGTCGGAGGCAAATGCTGCGACTATATACAGCGCTCGAGAAACCGTTCATTCGAAACGAGCGACGCATGCCAACTTTCTCTGCGAGCCCATGTTTAGAGAGGGCGAGAAAGAAAAAAAAAGAGCGCGGAGTGTGCAACGCCTGTGTGCGCTGCCCCTCTGCCTTCTTCCGTTTATTTTCTTCTTCCATTCTTAAAGAAATGTCTCCGGTTCTCTCGTGATCTTACTTGCATTGTTTTGACGCCATCGACTGGCTGATGAGGCCGCTCCTCGCGGGCGCACGAGTGTGTTGAGACGTTTGGCCAACGAATCGTAGATAGCACAAGGCCGGTCCACTTCTATGCGTGACATTATGCGACCTTGCCCGATTACCATACAATCTAATGGGGACGCTATCGAGTAACTCGCCGTGATTTTGCCGTCATCGCTTTCGTCACGCCGGGCTTGGCAATGGAAATTTCGGTCCAGGTAGCGTGATGCATGCAGCGGAGTGCACAGGCCTGCTATCTGGGAGGCACATGTTTAGCCCAGTAGTTCAGACATTCGGTTTCTGAGGCTGAGATCCTAGGTTCGAAACTCACTGCCGCCAACATATTTTCCTTTCGAGTTTATTGTAGCTTTTTACACTGATTTCTTTATGGCGATTACCAAGGCGAAGTTAAAACGCAGGCGAGAGCTTGCGTGGATGACACAGGCTCGCGTAGGCGAGAGTGACGTGGCGTCGCGGCGATGCCCTCACGCGACACCTGACCAGCCAGCACGGCAGCAGGTGCTCCCTTTCACCCGCATCTGCTCCGCCGAGGCGCGCATGTGTCATGGCATCGCCGCCAATGGGATTTTAGGTGCTCTTTCGCTGCTACAGACGCCGGATTTTTCGCTCAATGGGCCATTTGATGCCTTCGCACGAAAAAAGGGGGTGTTTTGTTTACTTTTCCTGCGTCTCGACTTTGAGAAGACGACTGCGTGAGATTATCGTTTTTAACCGCTCGCAGTGGTCTTCTTGCAGCATTCAGAATCGTTGATTTAATTGCTGTCCCTAATTTTGGCTTTCTGGCCGACGTCCAATTTTCTTCAGCTTTCCTACTATAGCCTCGATTATAGTGTATCATAGCATGAAACTTTACGACAGGCGAGATGAGTTGACCTTCTTTACGCACCAAAAATGATTGTTTTGAGATCCAGAACGATCTTGATAATGACGCAGCATTTTGTTTAGCAATTTTAATGTTTCTCTTGTTTATGTGAAAATGAAATCATTTTGATTGTATAGTGGAATAATCCCCAAGCTCAAAGGGCAGCACTGAGATGTTCAATATCTTTTTAGTGGACGACGAAGTGCCCCTTTGGTAGAACACGTCTTTCTCTATTCCTTGCATTTTCGTTAAGTTTTCCACGTTTTTCGGGGACGTTGCTCCCAGCTGCCTCGTGGCGATGGACGCGGAGCCTTCCACAGGCCCACCCAGCCTGAGGTCTGTTATGGCAAGCACCCCGGGGAACCAACACACCTTGTCTAGCACTAGCGACGTCATCAGTGTGGCTCACCGCCTTGTGGCTATGGACGCGGAGTCAACTGCGGTGTCGCCAGGCCAGAAGTCAATCATGGTGAGCTCGTCGAGCAAGCGAGGACACCGAACTGCACTCTGTCACAGGCGACGAATCGTCAGATGACAGCTTTGAGTCTGCGATGAGCAGGAAGGCCAAAAGAAGGACACTCAAGGTGTCTTCACCAGCGATGACATTAACTATGAAGGCAAAAAGTGAACGCTGGACGCACACCATCCTCTTCGCACCCGAGGATTCCTCGATCAGCCTTTGAACTCTTAACAGGCTAGCCCTTTCCGTGTTTCTCGAGGGGATCCTGCCGAATGAAGTAAGAGAAGTCTGATTAAACACCCGAAAGAATGTCCTCGCTTTGGACGCGACAAATGCAAGCACGTTGGACAGGCTTCGAAAAATAACAGATTTGGGTGGCATCAAAGTCCGCGCGATTGTACCATTGGACGGAGCCGGCATGGTGGACGTCGTCTACGACATTGATTTGGCCATAAGGAACTTAATTTAATTAAGTTCAATTTAGGAGAGCAATTAAGAGAGCAATTTCTATTCTCAAACAAACGGTTAGAGACAGCTCATGCCACAGAGAAGTTTCTAAAACAGTACGACGTCGGCGAAATCGTCCAGGACGGGGAGCTGGTAATATACGCAGACTCGACCCAACTCATCATGTTCGAACGCAAGTAAGTCTGCAACCACGAAGAGGAATGATACGGAGAAGTCTAACGCCGCGGTTGACTGGCCTGCGCTTCCATGCATACAACTTGCCAAGGAGCGTCCCCGCCTGATGTCTACGTCTACGCATACTTCGGTTGATGAAGTACCAAGGGTTGACCTACAGATCGTACCGATGCTGCGGAACCTAGTGAATATCATCAAAGAGTTACTGTATCGCAACTCCAACCGCTCGAGGTGGCCTGCAAGTGCTGGACGCGCTGAGCCCAGTCCTCGCAGCCCTCAAGTAGAACCATGGCTGACAATCATCAACCGTTCCGCAAAGAAGTCAGAGAAGCATCGATTATCAAGTGGAATGCCAGAGGTCTTAGATGTCGGATGCCTGATTTTCGTTAGTATGTATACTCGAACCGTTTCCCATTCACCGTAATCTGTGAACCGAAATTATCAAACCCAATCCGGCTATCGGGCTACTGATCAATCAGGTCCTTAATCTACAGCGAAAGCAGCAAGGTCGTGTTTTTTCATCGGGAGCTTAC
Source organism: Dermacentor albipictus (assembly GCF_038994185.2). Classification (NCBI taxonomy): domain Eukaryota; kingdom Metazoa; phylum Arthropoda; class Arachnida; order Ixodida; family Ixodidae; genus Dermacentor; species Dermacentor albipictus. The sequence continues at coordinate 61,684,324 of NC_091823.1, forward strand.
CTACGTCGTTCAGCGTGTGCCACCTCATGATGAAAACTAGTATGTTTGCCTGACTGTTAATAAGAAAAAGCTAGCCTTCACACTAGTGGGTACCTGCTTATCCCCATCAACCCGGTTTGATAGCAAGATACTAAAGACATCTTTACAGTAACCTCTGGTCCATAGATTATCACAGCAGATTTTAACTACCACCACCATATTTGGGGAAGCTCCAACATTACCGCAATGGGCCGGCGGCTGGCTTCATTTGTATCTGATCATGGATTGTCCCTGCTTAATAATGGGAGCCATACTTTTCTACGAGGCTCATCGTACAGCAGCTGCGTAGACTTGGCGTTTGTGTCACGTCGCTTCGCTACTCGTGTGAAGTGGTTTTTAGACATTGAGACGCATGGGAGTGATCATATTCCCAGTTACCTTGCGATCAAAGGGTTGGCGAGCTGTCATTTTCCAAACACAATCTGGCGAATTGATTGGTCTACGTTCAAAACCAGCATAGAAGACGCTTGTCGCAAAGGCTTCCCTTCTGGCCTTCACCAAGCGATGTGCACTTTAACATGTGCTCCAATGTTCCCAGAATTCGACGTGGAGTTGAAGCGACTCCGTGCTATTAGTCGGCGTGCAGAGCGTCGATACCGACGCACAAAGTCCACCCGTGATCTAACAATATCCAGATGTACGCAAAAGAAGATCCAGCGTCGAATGGACAAATTGGAGTCTCAAGGGTTGGCAAAATTTTGTGAATCCATAGACCTTCGAAAACCTCTCTCAGATATGGAGAATCGTGCGAGGCCTACGTGTACTTCCTGAACAACGCGAACAACGCCCTGGTGCTTTTCCAATGCCGAGAGGACATCGAGGTGGTGGAAAATTTCTGCAGGAAGATTGCAGGTCGATCAATGTACACAGGCTCCCTTGGTACGGATAGCATCTTGGCGCATTCACGGGATACACGCATGGACCTGCCTTTCACTACCGAGGAGCTCGATGCGGCTCATGCATTGTGTAATCGGTCGTCGTCGCCTGGACCAGATGGCATATCGTACCGCATCTTGTGCCGTCTGGGTGAGCGAGCACGAAATGCGTTGCTGGATATATTCAATGAATCCTGGCAGGAGGGAAACGTTCTTCAAGAATGTAAAACAAGCCGTCTGGTACCACTCCTTAATCTTGACGAGAAACCACTAGAGCTCACGTCATACCGGCCCATCGCGCTGGTTAGTTGCGTAGGGAAGGTGGTGGAACGCATGATCCTTGTCAGATTGGAGTGGTACCTGGGACGCTACAAAGTTTATCCAAACGCTATGGCCGGTTTTTGACGTCTCCGCTGGTCAATTAATAATGTCATCAATCTGGTCACTTACGTCCAACATCAAAAGAGATGAAAACGGTTATCTGTCGCCATGTTTCTGGACTTAAAAGGAGCTTCCAGACCACTGCGGCATCATGGGCAACAAAAACACCGATGAAGCTGCTAGGAGGGTCAACGAAGATGCCGTGAAGGAACCCATCTCCCTATCAAGAACTGACGCACCAGCAAAGCTTCGCGTACTTGCGCGTGATGCCACACCATCAATTTGGAACACGCCAGCTTTCCTATATAGTTGACTGCACCGCCTGGACCCACCTCTCCGACTACGCATTCCATCTGGACTATACCGAATCGAGACAACTGTTGTCTGCCGACTGTGGCTAAGAGTGTCTTTCACGAATGCATTTTCTGGCCACATCGGAATGACTGATAGTGCTACCTGGCATAGCTGCGGCAGTGAGGAAACAATCGAACATATCCTCTGTCATCGTCCTCGATACAGCTCCCAGAGACAGTCGCTCGTGACGGCGCTGGCACGCCTCGATGACCAGGCGCTTTCTGAGCATATAATCTTGGAGTGTCAGCTGACGCGACCTTCACACCAGAAGCCGGTGAAGGCGCTACTGAGGTTTCTCCGGTCAAGCGACCTGCTTGAACGACTGTGACCCTCCTGAACTCCTTTGTGTGTGTGTGTGTTTCTAATTTTTTCCCCTCCCACTCCTTTCATGTGTGTGCATTTTTTAAAGATCTTTCTGTCTCCCCTTACCCCTTCGCCAGGGCAGTGTAGCAAACTGGATATCAATCTTCCGTTTAAACCCCCTGGCTTTCTCATCTTTTCATCTCTCTTTCTCTATCTTTTTAGTGAATAATTGTATTTTGTATGATTATATATATCTACTTTGTCAATGTCTTTCTTATATATTCTAGAGTTTATTTCACTTGCTGAAGTACCGACACTGAATTGAGTCTCATATGTTAAGATCGCGCATTGCGACCTCCCTGCGAGGTTTTAGCGTTACGTAATTGGAGATAAAATGGAAATGTGATTCACGTGATCACGTGAATTTAGACTATAGGGCTTTCATATATTCCATATATTTCATACACTAGTCCTCGATACCGAACATACAGCTTTAGTAACACAATTACGGCTTATATTTCTTTCACTACAAATCGCTTGCGAAGCTTGTTTGTATCGGAATATCTAGTAGAAGAGAATGATGTTTTAAATGAAAGATATATTATACTATTATTGCGTAATATCTCAACCCGCCGTGGTTGCTCAGTGGCTATGGTGTTGGGCTGCTGAGCACGAGGTCGCGGGATCGAATCCCGGCCACGGCGGCGGCATTTCGATGGGGGCGAAATGCGAAAACACCCGTGTGCTTAGATTTAGGTGCACGTTAAAGAACCCCAGGTGGTCAAAATTTCCGGAGTCCTCCACTACGGCGTGCCTCATAATCAGAAAGTGGTTTTGGCACGTAAAACCCCAAATATTATTATTATTGCGTAATATCTCTAACATGAAATGTAAAAAAAAAGAAAGCAATGCGAAGTGAAATGCAGCTGACATAGCAAAACAGCATGCTTTGAAAAAGCGAGATGTACATCCCCTCCGTCCCTGGCTCATGCCCTTTCTCTGCTCCAGAAAGGAAAAAAAAGAAACAACGAAATTCTACATGCTTAACGGCTTCTTGATAGGTCCGAACAAGACAAATCGCACCTAAGGGCATTGCATTAAGCGCTGCCACTTGCAACATTACCGCGACTTTGGTTTTTGGCCTCCTTCAACGTCGAGACAGAACGGAGCGCGCGAAGGACCTGCCTCACTTTGGACTTTGCACGTTCTATTGTTGTGAGCCCTTCGACCAACCGATACGGCGGTGCTTCTTCATCACCTGCGACTCGTTTAGAAATACAGGTCACGTGGCTTCTCGCTGAAGACTCGTGCAACTCATGCACTCCCGCTTTCTTCGGGCTGTCCTGATTGGAAGCAAACGCACGTGACACACAAATAACGAATACAAAGCGCTACATAGGTCGCGCACTTCCCCCACACCGACCACAAACAATCGCGCGTTAACAGCGGTAGGCGTCCTTCTAAGTGTTTTTCTGTGTGTACTGTACCTTTGTCCAGGCACGCGCTTGATGCCCTCAAGCCCTGACACCTTCCACCCTATGTCCTCAGACCCTTTCACTCACCTCTTACGCAGCCCCGTGCCACCTCCCGTTTGAACCCGTGCTTTCGCGACGAGGTATGGCGGACAAGAAAAAAATATATCTCTAATCGCAAAGTTCAACAGTCAATCGATCCCCTGCGTCCAAGGTACAGGCGACCGGCATCACTTTATCTTGAATTTTGCTTCCCTGTGAGCATTGTCGATAACCAGGGCTCTTCTCCCTCTCTGTACAAACGAAGTGTGCCAATATGCAGTTTTAGCGCGGACGCTTACGAATCAGTCATCGTATGCCCGTATACGTTTCACGTGACGACGCGGTGCCCAAAGGCTTTCGTTATTGATCTCCTGCGCGGTTGTTCTCGGAAGGGTCTAAGTCTGGTGTACGATAAGAACTGAACAGTCTTGCGCAAGCACAGGCGCCTTGATATCGGTGAAGTCCCTGAACGGTGCGAGCGGAGATGACAAGGGCTCGAAAGAGAAAAAAAAGCGTAGACAATTGTGAACCCACTTGCACTTTGATCGGCGCCGCGCAAAGTCCAACCACGCACGGAAGGAACCCGTGTGAATACAGCAGCACACGAAGCCTGAAGCAATAGGCTAGCTCGTGGCAAGGACGAAGAAAAGAACCACGGCCCCGTCCTTCGGCGTAGCGCTGTGCCCCCAGATTATGGCAGGGGCTTAGACAGGTGAAAACCTTTGACTGATATGGAATTTGAGCTCGGGTGCAAAGTATGAATCGAGGAGGACATATTTCATCTTACTGGTCTCCTTCTCTTCCTGTACATGGCTCGAACAGAGCGTATACAGTTCGTGTTCAATGTCTATGGCTATTAGCGGAAGGCGGAAAGCTTCGCAATGAAACAACCCGGCCCTATCAATAACAAACTTTCATGAATATTTTGTGCTATGCGTATGTGTTTTTCTTTCTCTTTTGGACTCTCTGCACATGCTACGCAAATAACACAGAAATTTATATAAGACAGACCAAATGTTATTGGCAAGATGAAGGTTCGCAAGAAACGAATCCTTGTTTATCAAACGAAGAGTTGCAGGCGCCGTGTTGACACGCCGACATGTTTATCGTGATCTCTTCAATAAATAAGAAAACACAGAAAGAACAATGTCTAGGAGAACGAGATGTCTCAATTCAGTGCCAGTACTTCAACACAAGTTACAAGTTATGCAGTCATGGCTGTTGCGGCCTTGGCAAAGTGTGCTCTTCTCGAAGCGTTATAGGAGCCCCTTCCTTGTACCCCTTTATTTTATTCCGAACGTTCCTTCAGAAATACTTGCATAGGCTACGAAAACATGGCTGTTACGTTAAACACAGGCAGAAAGCTATATTTGCAAGGTGTATTAGAATGCTTGGTGCAAGCGCGGCCGGAATGACGGTCGACAGGAATCGTCATGAGTTTGTCTTCCTCGTCATCACTGCTTACACTCTGATGCATTCTTCACTTGTTACCGTTCCGTATCGTTATCAAGGAAGACATATAAGATTTGCATTGCACCAAATCTTCTCGAACTGACCAAAAAGAAATTTAAAAGATTTCCGATGTGCCATGAAGCAGTCGTGCAGCGATGATAAGAAACCCCGCCTGCACGAAGAGGAAAAAAGCGCGTCTGCCGACCTTGTAGCGTACACAGAGACGCATTTCAAGTATTGCCTGTTACTTTGGGTATCTTGTAAATCTCAGAAGACGAATGAGCTTGTTTTCGATTCATGCGATGTCTCGAGCAGAACCACGAGGAAAAAATACGAATCTGCTTGTCTAGTAGAGGGAGGATAGTAGATTGGACGCATTCTGCCGGAGTGCCGTTAGCATTTGAATAAGTGCACTTACGCCTCTATTTAAGGTGTGTCTCCCTAAGGTAATTTTAGCATCATGATAAGGCAGCTCTGACAACTGTCGCGCCAACGACGGAAGTGTCTGCATTATCGTGGCTCACTTAAATATCGACCTTTTGTGAAACGTGTTAGGGTATAGTGGGGGCGAGAATGAGATAAAAACTAAGGACAGCCTATTTATAATAAGCAAGCGCAAAGTAGAGGGAAAGGTGTCAAGAAAAATAACTTCAGGACCTAATTAGATCTGCGAATCGCCTGTTTGATTGATTTTATGTTTCAGAGATCGTCACAAAGAATGAAAGAACGCTTGGCGCTTCGTGTGTGTGTGTGTGTGTGTGTGCGTGCGTATGCGTGCGTGTGTGCGTGTGTGTGTGTGTGTTTGAGTGTGTGTGCGTGTGTGTGTGTGTGTGTGCGTGCGTGCGTGCGTGCGTGCGTGTGTGTGTGTGTGTGTGTGTGTGTGTGTGTGTGTGTGTGTGTGTGTGTGTGTGTGTGTGTGCGCACGCGGAAAAGCGTGGCTTAAAGAGAAAACCATAAATGAAACCTTGACCAGACTGCCTGGCGACTCGGCCATCATACTCGTCCCAGAAATAGGGATACCAACACACAAACCTGTCGATCGGCACACCACAAGCACGTTCGTCCACCTCTCTCTCTCTCTCTCTCTCTCTCTCTCTCTCTCTCTCTCTCTCTCTCTCTCTCTGTTGGATTGGATTAGGCTGCACTAGTATGTCTTCCCAGCATGTGAACCAACAATGCCCAGCAAAAGGATATACTTTTTATAAAATAACATGAACTTTTCAAGCTCCTTGCGCTATCTTGTAGTGTCTCGTAGCTTAATGTGATCGGCTTCTCTCTCATCCCTTGCGCCATCATTTAACGCTTCTTCGAGTACTTTCATACGGCGGACGGCTGCATTTTAGCTTCGTGAAAGACCTAAGTACACGTCGTTTGCCGGCGCGCGAAGGCTTGCGACCGCGTGCCCTGCGTTTGCAGCTCCTCGCGAGGAATGGCGGTTTGAACCGAGGAGGTTATATTGGTTTGAACCAGATGAGATGGAAAGAAAAGCGTCAGCGTCTGCCAGCGCACAAATGTATTTAGCTTGGCGTTCGCTGCCCGTTCTGTTCGGACTAGTGTATGCATTACTGTGTGGTATGCGCGCACAACGTTCGTGCCAGCAGAGCAAGCCCCAGCGCTGCTCTGGCTTCGCGCAGAGCAGATCAAGTGGGGCGGGGCGGTGCGTCCGCTCGCCTTCTGCAGCCGGACAGCATGGCGCCTCTTTGGGCGCTGTCTATCCTTACCCGCAAAAGGCAGCACACGTGTATCGATACTATGACAGCACGACGACGACGGCCGCGACCCGAACGTGCCTCGAAAGTCCGCATATGGAAAACTTACTCCAGCACTACATCTCTTGCGTTACCGACAACCTAAGCAGCAGCGAACGGGCTTATATTAAGTGGCCACTTGAGCCGCACAGTGCTGCAGTCAAGGCGCATGTCATTCTGCGTAATAAAACAATAAATCACGAGACAATGTCTGCAAATGTGCAGGTAGATTATCAAGTAACTTTAGTAAAGGTTTAAATATAATCGAGTGCACTTTAGGAGGACGTGGCTAAAAGCATTTCTGTTGGCCTCTGTATGGAAAGAAATCACACGTCGTTCTCCTTTCACTTGGATTGCGTAATTAGTCAAGAACTATTGATCAATTCCTCAACTCCTGTAGTAGAGAGGCACTTCTAATGAGGAAATTGCAAGACGTTTTGGGAAATGTGAGATTCAGCAGTATGTAAATTGGTACCTTCTACGCAAGTATTGTTTCCGCTCATAAAGAAACCTCGTGTATTATGAAAATACCCAAGTGACTAAGCGTTTGTTCGCACCGAATCACTAAGGCTTGTTGGTTCTCCCCCTTTTCTCCTTTTTGTATCCTCAAGCAGCTACAGTGCGCTAAGACCAGCAGCATCAGACTAACTTCATCAGACGCGGTAAGGGTTGCTATGCGTCTCATAGGAGCATGGATATGCTGTGAAAATCACGCAAACGATAAGTTTGACGAACCTGTTCTTGCTTTTCAGAATGTTCCCAAGCTAAAACTCCTACAGCCACAGCATGGCATAACTGAGATGCTGTGCAAATGATTCGCTACGTTTCTTATGACGTTATGCAATAGCCAGTGCCAGCTTCTCTTTCGCGCAACACTCCACTTTGGCTGGTATGCATGAGGCATCACATCGATTGCCTAAAGCTTTAATTTCGCTTATTTTATTGCTACCGAAGCCGGGCACACCATGGCTACTTCAAGTTCGATTCCACGCTATGATGGTGATGGTGGTGTGAGTTTTAGCAACATGTGGTTTTAGCCTGACAATCAACAGGGAGGTTTGCCCCTCATACTCGGATCCCACGGATGAGGCACCGACGACATACCACGAGATAACAAACTACTACAAGCAAAAAAGGCGAATCTACCCGCCTCCAAATGCAAGCCTCACGCGAGCGCAAGCATCGATCCTGCGTCGAATCCAAACTAAGTCGTTCCCCAGCCCACATTGGCTGGCCATAATTACCGACGGGCAATGGAATCCAATTTGTCAAAACTGCACAAATCAAACATTGGCTACCCAAAATCTTTCGGGGTGCGAGGGCTTACCCCCTCCCAGGTGGCTCCTGCCAGCTCCCTCACAACAGACGTGGGAGGAAATTCTCAGAACGCCGGATCAAAAACTAGAAAAAGCCCTCGTTGCCTGAGCCGAAAGGGTCGCTCCTCATGAGGGGCCATCCTAAGACTCGGGCCTGCCAGATCATAACTGAGCAAAATCTCAATAAAGTTGTTACCACCACCACCATCGAGGCCGGTAATTGTACTGCCTGAGCGCCTCTTACAATGTTACTGCGGTATGGCCCACACGTCTATCAAACTGGTCTCTCTTAGAAACGCAAGAAGGCCCGAAGCTTTTTCGCAGGCTATAAGTGGCCTTTCAGGGAACACAAGGTGTTGAAGGCACGCATGCGGAAGGTCCTTCTTTTGCAGGTTCTCAAGAAGAGCGTCCCTTTTATTCTCGGTATTCCGACCACGACCACATAGAGTGTTCCATGTGCCATGTCTCGCAGCGTGCAGCACAGTTCGTAGAATCGATAGGCTCCTGCTCCTTCGTAAAAGACACGCCGTGATGACTAACTAAAACTAAAATTTCTGAGACATTCCATCACATCTATAAAAAAATTTGGAGAGAGAAAATGTAATAAACCAGCAGCGACAACTCTATACCTCCAGCGCCACCCTCCTTTCCAAACCTACCCTGTTAGTTCACACCTTATCCGTTTCCGTGAAATGAGACGGATCCATAATGAAAATATCCTGTAAAAATAACTTAATTAAGATGTTCTCAAACCGACCATTTATGTGATTAGCAAAGTGCTGATCGCCTTTTCGGGGGACCCAGCCGAGCACAGAATGTTGGCATCATTTTGCTATTGTAAATGATTGCGTGAACATGCCAACTTGATATGTTGAGTGCTTGATGTCTGAACTTGTTGCGAATGCGGTAACTATAGGACATTCGCCATTTTACGAGATATGTTTATGAAAAACTTTCGGGAAACAGTGACATGGAGCAAAGAAGCAAACTATGTTATCAACCAAAACAAGGAACCCGGTTTGCTACACTACACGGAGGTACGGGGTAAGGAAAGGTAGGGATAAGAGAATGAGAGAAAGAGAGACACTGAGTGCGTGAGGCATCGACCCAAGTTCACACCAGTCAGTGCTTTGTACAAATCCATATGACAGTATCAATTGTAACACTGCAAGTCTTTCCAAGCTTGGGCCTTTCGAAACAGCCACTTTGGAATGCCGACTCCCAAAAAAATTGAAGAACAAAAAAATGCTTCCTAAGTTGACAGGTTGGCGACACTTCTTCGAGACAGTTTACAGCCGTGAAAAGTTTCCAATTATTGGTACTAGCATTCGAAAAGTTCTGCGAAATTTAAAGGACCAGGTGCAATTTTTCCGTAATTTGAGACTTTAAAGAGATTTAACTGAGAAAGAAAGAAAGCAAGCAAGCAAGCAAGCAAGAAAGAAAGAAAGAAAGAAAGAAAGAAAGAAAGAAAGAAAGAAAGAAAGAAAGAAAGAAAGAAAGAAAGAAAGAAAGAAAGAAAGAAAGAAAGAAAGGTTAACCAGGTTGCAATTGCTTTGCTGGCCTACACTGGGGGAGGGGTAAGCGGAATGAAAAGAAATAAACACGAAACAATTCACCGTGCATTCAAAGGCGGTCGCAGAATCCAGTCATCTGAAATGCGAAGGGGGGCTCAACTGGCTTTCTGTTCTGGTAACGGTCGAGTTAGAAAGAGCAAAGATTTGTTAGCTCAACGTGTTAATGATTGCCCGAGCAGATTTCCTCTGTCCCGCGTCTTTCTGCCGTCTTGTGGCACCGATGTTGAAGTCTATGATGTCACCCAGAGCAGGTGAAGAAAGACTTCCCAGTGCCTCATAGTCAGAAAGTGGTTTTGGCATGTAAAATCCCATAATTTTTTTTAAAGACTTAATTCTGTGCATGTGCGCGTGGTGGCCGAGTTCATGGTCCCAATACTGTTTCTTCTCTGAGTGATTTGTTGTCAGTCGGGCTAAAGCAGGACTCAAAGACTGTTTTTTTCTTTGCAACAAAAATAAGGGCAGTAGATGGAGGTGCGTTTTAAGGCCTCGTTGCAATCAAAAAGTTGCCGCAGCCGATACCGAAACAGTGGGCGTCTGTCAAAGTGACGCCCAGCCGCAAGCGACATGGTATAGCTGCATCGCATCGAAATAGACCAGGCGGCAGTCGAAGGCACAATGAAGGGTCAAACGAGTGTATTCGAGAGTTGGTCCATTCCAGTTCATTCCATTGTGCTAATTGCGACAAGAGAGTAGGCGAAAGGGTTGTGTTGCATCGGGCCTTTCACCACGGCACAAGCACACGCATCGTCGGCATTCTTGTTGCCGACGATGCCATAATGGTGCGGAAGCCACTGAAATTTGATTATGCGCCAATTTTCAACAGCGAACTGGTAACATCATTTCATATCAAGCTCAAGTCCTTCCATGCCACAACATCGATGGGATTGGAACATACGGCCCTCAGAGGCGCTCCTGGCTACATTCATCAACAGCAACCTAACCGGTGCGGCATATTTTGTGATTCCTAGGTGGTCTTTCAGATCCTACAGTCGTCCCTGAGTCACGGTCATGATGAACAGGTGGTATCCAAAATAACTCAAAAACAAACGAACAAGAAGCTGAAAATGTCAAATGCAGCTAAGGCTACTTTGTTTTCAGTGTCGCCAGAATTTATTTCATGCAGTAGTCCAGCCACCAACTCCTTTGCAACTGTAATGGTACGCTCACAATGAATCAGGGCGTAAAACTGCCGAGACACCTGAATGGCCGCAATGTCGTGCGAGTACATGATAAGATAACGCCCATAGACGATTGTAAAAAGACATGCCGTGCGTGCGCTGCACGATTCGTGGGAAATACAACCGCTCGCATTCGGAATGCGTAAAGGGCAGCGCCATTTCCACTGAGCCTCTCAAGATGCTGATACCTACATGCTCACGGAAGGTCACATGCGCTAAATATCGGCCCATTTAGGAGTTTGCTGGGACCTTCGTCCGGCAATAAAGTCCCGTCAAACGTTTCTTCAAATCGACTTGCTTCTTATTGCTATGTCCTGCTCTTCAAGCTAGATATCCTGCATAAAGGAAGTTTCTTACTGGCAAGGCAGTTATTGTACCACTTGCAGCAACAGTTCATGTCTGCGCAAGTTTTCCATCAAATTGAAATCCCTCGCAAAGCGCCACTTCGCCTTTCTTACTGTACAACGCACCGTGAAACCCTGCCAATGACGTGACCTGGAACTGAGGTGCCATTGTCGGGCTTCCCATTCTTTCTTCTCCTTTTTTCTCCTGACATTTCACCCTCTACTGCAATTTACTCGCCCTGGGCTCACAGCATTACTATAACAAAGCTAACTCTAAACCACCTAACGACACCTACGCTTCCTCTTCAATTTCTGTTGGCTCCAAGCGATCGAGGCTTCGAATGAATCGTGCGCCATCACTTCGCATGCGCGCGTCCACTTCCATCTTCTTTGTTTCTATTATTAAGCCGCCGCCCCTTGACGATAAGCGTCCGACGCAGTTTCCTCTTAACTACGCAGTGCATGGAAACAGCTTGAAATCACGTTGTCTTTTCCATACCCTCCACCCCCCTTCGTCTGATACGCTCGCCGAAAGCCTGACTAATACGCTGCATCGAGTCTGGACTCCCGTCCTTTTGAACGATGTTGACAGCAGACATCGAGGCGTAATTGCGGGCTTCCACGACGGCCCTCCAAGGCTTGCCAGGTACACCCATCTGGGCAGTTAAGTGATTTTCAATAACAGCTTCGCACAGCGAGCGCCTTGTCCTTGTCGGAACCGCTCACGTTCAAGGATTTGCCGCGTAAAAGTATGCACACAAAGCCCCGCTATCCTGAGAGCGACCAGCGGCTCACAGCGCAGGTCGTGCCCATGTATGCCTGCTTTACCCGCACGATAAGCAGCCCCGGGGACCAAGAATAAGCTCGCGTTCGTCGATAGTTGCATACATACATGCGCGGCTTCGTGAACGTGGATTACCCGTTAACATGCACGTGCTGTAATCTTCGAAGCGCGACCGAACCTTTAATTTACTTAAGAAGGAGGGACGACCGGCCCAACCGTAATTGCACTGTCGGATCCATGCGCTGTCCTTGATGCGCAGCGGCTCAGGTCTTGCAGCGTAACCGCATGAGTCGTTTTCGCGGCGTGGTCCGTCTATTGTATCGCATAACGGACGCCTACGTACGAATGCATTCGTATAGGAGTCACGCTCCATCATTTCACTGCTCAACTTTCAGCCGATGAGATAGGTAGCATCTCTAAAACAGTGGGGAGAGGTGAAAGATGAAAACGAAAAAGAAAAAAAAAGTTTGCAAGAAAACTTAGAGTAGCACGGACCACCTGTATAAAGGCGGAAGTTGGAGAGACAAATACAGCATCTGGGCACGCGAGCGAGCGTTCAATATTCATTGATGCGCTTCAGTTGTCGAAAACTGTGACCGCGCGCATCCGTAATGGCCCCTTTGGTTTGATCGAGGAGATTCGGTGGATTAATTCTTCACGAGAAAAGAACGAACCGTTTCTCAACTAGTACGAGTTTGTTTCCATTGCTGGAGGCACCGATTCAGAGTCTATTATGCGTTTCAGCGTAACTTGTGCGCCAAAATGCCGTCTTGCGAAAGCCTGTGTAGGCTTCGTGTCGCTCGCATCGCGGAAGCGGGAATCGCAGCTTCGCGATCAATAAGTCCACGCTGCCTGCGCGCGCATAATCAGGCGCAGGCTCTAGCATGTGTCCCTTATAAGTGCTTATTCTTGTATCTGCCAACTGCCTCTCAAGCGCTCTTATCTTTGTGGCATTTTTTTGCCCGAGGATCAAGGTGCTCCATCGTGGCGAGTGAAAGTTTACCAAGGGTGATTTTACTTTCACCTTTACTAGGGCTTCCCTTTAGAAGGACAAAATTTTTCACAACTCTCTTTCCCGCTCTATTCTACATTCATGTGGTACGTTTTAATAAACGAAAGCAACTTTTCGCCTAGTACCCAATAGACACCCGTCACCGGTGGCAAAGCGGAATAGAATCTGTGGTGCCTACACACGGGGTGTTTCAGCGAATACTTTCAGATATTTTTAAAGGTTGCCTGGGACAGATAGCACAATTCCAGTTCGTGAACTTGTCTACTTGAAAAGGCGGACAATGCTTGGGCAAAAAAATTTTAAATACATAATCGACTAATTAATAAAAATCACTCATTAAGATTTTAACTAATAACTCATTAGCCATCTTGCAATTTACAAATTCTGCCCGAGACATTCGCAAGCCGGAGCCACTTGAAATGAATTCTCAGGATGACACCAGTTTAGAGGTATTAATTCCCGAACTTTGCGGAGAAATGCGTTGGCGTTCCAGTAACCTTCTTAACAAAACATCTTTCTATGCATTTAAGCAAAAGTAGCACTCTCACAATCATGCGACTGAATCGTTTGCGGCTACATGAGCTACTTGCAGTTTGAGAACTGGATTCGTTTGTTTTACAGTTCCCGAGTTCGATAATCTGTGGCCCAGTGTTTTTCAGTTTCCTTTTCTTCGCCATATGGTAAATGCGAGAAAGAGGAGTTGCAATAACGATAACGGCCTACCAAAGAGTTCGGACTTACGGACAAACGGGCACGGCAAACCCTGTTGCCAGCTGGTAAATGCTTCCGCCGTAATACAAAGAGATGTTTTCGCCGTGATGCACTGAGTCATTGATTGTGACCGTTTTTTGAAGCTATCATGCACGCTTTGTCTGCGTCCATCCTCCATTTTCCGGTTTATTGTCCGTCGTCAAGTTGTGCGAGGGCACTTTCAAAGAATCCGCACAGAGTTACGAAAAGCCGGTAGATATGACAAAACCCTTAAGTGGTATATAAAATACAGAATCTGTATATAGGTGGTGAATCCATTTGAAAGTGTGTCTCGCAAAATTCTCAAGCTCATGCTTGACTGCATCAAAGCGCAAGTTGGGCCAATTGGTTAGGATTCATTGTAAGTTGGTGGATTCATTGGTTCACTACAACACATTGTTGTGCTGTGTAGTGTATGTTTGACTATCAAAGATGCAAGGGACCTTGAAAGCGCGTGAGAGCGCACTACGATAAATATTTGTTTCGGTGAGAAATCGTTCCGGGAGTCACCACGGGTGTTAGAGCGCATTTGTTTCTGTGGCGAGCGTCGGCGGTGGCGTAACCGAGCGAACGAGGACAGCGAAAGATGAAAAAACGAACGTGGAGTGCAGCGGGAGATGAAAGACGCGAAAAGGAAAGCGGAGGAGGAGGATGCAACGGACCAATGAGAAGGAAGGTGAAGGAGGAGGGTGTGGCAAAAGAGTGAGAAGAAACGCGTAGTGCGACGACGATGGCTACGAGATGACGCCAGAGCAGAGCGCGTCGTCTGGAAGGTCTGTCGGCGGCGGCTGCTCGGAATCGTGCCCACGCGACACCGAGGCGCTTGCTCTCAGTATCTCAAGATTAGTGGGGCGGTAGCGCCACACTTCATTCCGTTTGCAACGTGCCGCGCGAGATAGATTGTCCGCTCCAGCCAATATATCGCGAAATGAAAACACGCATGGAGCTGCGCTCAAATTTCATATTAGGGAGTATCGTAATCGTCAACGAACGTTCACAGCGAAGCTGTATATGGCACAGATCCGGGGTTTCGGGGCGTCTGCAAGCAGAAATTATTATCGCCAGCAATGGCTCGAGCATCGTCGTCTTCGTTGGCGCCCCTCGGCGCAACCGCGCGAACGCCCTCGTGCCACTGCTCGCGCGTTCGTCGTCGCCCTCTTCTTCCACAGCTTGCTCCGTCGTGCAAAAAGCTGTCATTATCAGCAATGGCTCTTTTGAGTGCCGCTAATGTCAAGGCTATATAAGTGAACGACGTAATTTATCTCAGTTTCGTTCCACCGGTGCAATGGGTAGGCCGCGCGTCGTCAGGACAGCAGACGAACCGCGTGCGTGTGAAGAGCTACGGAGGGAGCAGCGACGCAAGTGTGATCGTCGAAGGCGTGCGGACACTAATGAGGCGGCCAACGAGCGTTCCCGCGAGACGGCACGTAAGCGACTAGCGAGAACCGACGAAGCATATACCGCGAGTCAGAAAATGGCGCGAAGCGCCTTCGGCGTCAAGGGGTCAACGTGGTTGAGTTCAAGGGTGCAAACGCGAGGTTCCAAATAGACTTCCTTGATCGTCTATTCGGCTCTACTGCAACGTCTGTGACAGACTATGGTTCGATAACGACCCTTGTCGTAATGAGAAGGTCGCCTTTAGGAGGGTATGAGCCATTGTTTAAGGGGGTATGAGTCATTTATTGTCTTACGTGACGGACACATTTTAATAACAAAGGTGATACGCGAATGTCTGTGCGTACCTACATTGTCACGTTGACCACAGATCAGGACATTAAATATGTTTGTACATTTCTTCAAAATTCTGTGTTGTCTCTGTGTCGTGCGCTAAACAGCTTCGCTCCTCATCCACCTTCCCAAAGTGGAATGGCTCATGCATTTTTTTTTTAGTAAACAGATAATTCGCAAAGGCAGCTGTGGAGTAGGGAGATTGAAGTGAGCTTTTGCAGCTTTTAAACATATGTGCTGCTGACCCAGCAGTTCCCGTTCATATTGTCTGATGAGCTCCAGAAGCCACCTGCAAGAAACCTTGCATTATATTTGGGAAACTTAGGCGGTGCTTGAAGCGCTTGATCTAAGCCTGCGCTGTTTATTTATCAGTATAGAACGGAAAGCTGAACTATTTCTTACTGATTATTTTTAGTTCGCCTTCGCTTTCGGTTGTGCAGCTCTAAAAAAGGAAGGATGCTACCTATGTGTGAATACTAAGAATATGTATAGGCCTGATAAAGTTTGTTTGCCTCTCTGTAATCGCTTTGTTTCTAAGGAGCACGTTTCATAGTTCGCACGAAGGGAAACTAGCGATGCAGCTTCGCCGAACTGCCTGACAGCCCACTTCTTTGATATTCCGTTCGACAGCTCTATACAGTGCTTCACTATGGTATGGCACTGGAGTATACAGGCAAGAGCTGGCCGTGGCCAATCAGGAGCGCAATGCTGGGATCAGTTGTCCTCGCGCCATGTGTTCTAGCAGCTCGCTCACACCTGAGCAGTCTGGTGTGCGGAATCTTGGGCCATTGAACTTTTCGTAGGTCCCCTTTCAGCGAGAGACCATTGTGAAACGTGCCGAGTTCTTTATTCCCTCTTCGTTTTCTATTTGTTGACGTCCCTTGTTTACGTTGTTCCTCGAGAACGGCCCGCTTCGCCTACGACACTAATCGAGAAACGAAATCGATTCCACGTGATCCCGCGCACCGCAAGGCCGTCTATCTGAAGCTTACGCAATGGCCTCACATCGCTCACACGTAGTCTATGAGCGACGGCTAAGCGAGTCGATTTGAGGAACGATGATGAATCGCGGCCATTAGAGCTGATTACTTCATTTACGAGGTATTTTGGTTGCGTGGGTGATTGTCGAGCTATATATAAGTCAGCTTGATTTAATAAGGACTTCTCAAGTGACCGATGAGACTCCGCAAGACAGGTTCTCCGTTAATACAGTTTCGAACTTGGAAGAAAAAATAGACAAAAAAGAGAAGCACGAACAACATAGAAGCATGGCGTCGAGTTTCTAGAGGCTGCTGCGTGCTATCGGTTGCGAAACTCTGTCGGTGCAATCTTGTTCCTCTCTGCCACACTCTTCATCGCTGGGATCGAGTTACGCACTGTTACAAAGCGCGGTGACGAAAGCGTACGCCACTCACGCCACGTGGTGCATCTAAATTTGTCTTGGGCCCTAATTCGGGGTGGCGTTGCGATGCCTGCTCAGGAGCACATTCCGAGCATAACGATACCCATTAGTTCGTAGCCCGTCGCGTCGCACTGTACGACTGCATGGCTCCAGACCTAGTGATGCACGTGAAAAGCAATCTCTCGCGTTTCCATTAGCTTACGCAAAACTAAACGCCTCGGAAACATATACGAAGAAGAAAAACAATGTGTCGAGCCAATTGCTTCATTTATCTGTCAGTTCTGGCGAGGCCAATAATGGAGACCGCCAGATGACCGATCTACAGCTTGGTGAGCTTGGTGGGCGAAACCGCTAAGCTTACCGCTGACCCTAATTCTGGCTTGTTTTTCTGCATTGGGCACGTGCGTCACTCATTCTGGTACTGTCTCCCTGTGCAATTAGTACTCCACGTTAAAGTGTACTAGCTCTTCATTGACGTCAGTGGCAGCTATGGGCTCAATCGAAACTGGTTATGTGCGTTTCTTTCAGTCAGAAGCGCAATCGTCGTGTTACCGCACCTCCGACACCGTCTGCGGCAATGCCATCACCCCTAATATAAATAAAATTAACTCCCTGGGAACGTCCTTTAAAACGTTAAAGAACCTCAGGTGGTCGAAGTTAATCCGGAGTTTATTAAAAATTACAGTCAAGTTTCCTTGAGAAAGAATTGAAAGAATTGGCGATGGCTGGTGGGGTAACAAAACGTTTAGCGTATACACGTTATTAGCGAATGTATGAGGACGATGATGCGCTTCTCTTTATTCTGATTGTACGTCGTGGGTAAACGTGGCCATAAAGTACATTTAGGTATGGTACAGGAATAAAATAGGGATCCAAAGTGCTAGGCTGTCTAAACTGCTAAAATAGAGCAGTCCTTAGTCAAAACTCCTTCATTCCAAGCTTTTCTTTTTTCCAAGCCGAACAGCGAGTCATCTTCTCTCAGACAACTCCTCCAGACGGCAACCGGAAGCTGTGGCTGCACGTGATCACCGCTCAAATGTGTCTCATTCCTTGAAGCCACAGTGCCGTCGGCAACTCCTGTTCGGTATACTTAAGACGCAGCGAGATTTATTAGGGAATAATTGAAAGATCGCGTCGCCGCTTGGGGGAATCGATATCACTGTTGTCCTTAAACTTGCCGAGAATTAGACGCACAGAAGGCTTAGCGCTGCAGTAGAAAAAAAGAAACCAAAAAGGCAGGGAGAGAGCATATATGCCGAGAATATCTGCCCGTTAGGCCTACCAATAAACATAAGGGGGACAATTACACGTCTGTATAAATTAATGTTTGGTACTCGACATATGCACACTAATGAAGCGAACCGTTTCCCATTCACTGATTTTCCTTTATTGTCATTATATTTTTAAGAGACGAACCAAGACAGAGCCAGAATATCAGCTAGGTGGTGTCTGCCTCTTCATTCTCTCTCAGTCTTCCGAGCGTTCTGTAGCGGCACAGCAAACGGGACAGTAACCGTGCCGGCCACAAAATGCCCCGGGGTGGGGTAGATTAAGGCATGACACTCAGTGCAGCTGAGGGCGCTGTTTCTTTAAAAGCACTATTCGGAAGGAGAAACTTACCGTCGTTCATTACATCATTTTCGTGTTTTTTTTTCTTCCCCTCTTTCTTCGCGCGCACTTTCTTCGCGACGTGAGCGCGCGCGGGAAGCAGCGCTGTTCTCACGGTGCCGCTAGTCCCATCCTCGCTGGACGACATGGCTCGTTTCACGGCTCCGTGGCTTCTCAAGCACAGTTTTGTCGCACTGCCTGTTCTGCGCATCACGACAGAAACCGCAGCCCACCCCTTCCTCCCTTACACTTCCCTCTCCGCTCGTTTCTTTCTTTTTTTTTCTCAGTGTAGATACTTGTTCTCAAGCGGTGTCGTGTAGGTGAGTTTTCTGAGGGCGGGTCATTCCCACACAGACGCGGTGTAGGACCTTCCTGATAAAAAGAGTGTTGTTTTTACTTTTCAAATTTAAAGTGGCTTCTGCTAGATGAAGTCGAGGAAAAGGTAAGCGATACAAAGGAAGGAAGGGAAGACAGAGAGGCTAATAGCATGACGATTTCCAGTTTGCTACCCTGCACGTAGGAGGAGTAAGAGACGTTTAGAAAAAGGGTAGAACGAGAGGAGGCCACGAAAATGAAGAAAAGGAAGAAACGTCAGCGAGGCGTTGTCCTTATAGGCGTTCAGAGAGGCCGGTGGATCCCCCCCCCCCCCCCAAAAAGAAAGAAAAAATTGTGCGCGCTTCTAGTTCGCTGTTCTTGCAGGGCCTGTTGCCGTGTTGCATCTTGCAAATTTTCTCCATTAAAAAAAAAAAGCATCTTCCAAATGTAGTTCATGGTATATATCGGCAGCAGACTGCCAGAAACGAAGCAAATATACGCCACCTCAAGTTTGTCCCACTGTTCATAACCTAACGGTGGGACAAACTTGAGGTTATCAACAGAAATTCCATGAGAGTAATTACGGCCCTCGTTCGTCTAACACCTATACCAACCCTACAAGAGCACGCACATCTAAACGCCATCTCTGAGCTCGTTGAGCAGCGACAGCAAGCAACGAAGCTCAAAAAGATACCACACATCGACAGTCGCGGCGCTTCATTCTTATTTCTACGGAGATTGTGCAATGCCTAAAAACTTGGACAACCTTCCACCAAGGAGCTATACATCCCTAAGCAATAAAAAGACCTCAAAGCTCCACGTGTGAGTTCAACCGATTGCGATACCTGAAACGGCTGTACCTATGGGACCTTGTGTGACATACTCGTACGCGGCTGTTAACTCAAAAGGAGGACAAATACCCTTCTCAAGTCCAGCAAACCCTTAGATCCAAGGCACTCGCAGCTATGCAACGGAATTTTCAGACCCCTTATTGTTTAAGCCACAGGCTATACATATTGCGATAGAAACCCTTGTCAGCTTGGCTAACACTAACGAAGCCAACGTCTATACTGAGAGCCTCGGCGCAGTTAAGCATCTCAAGCAAGCAACATAAACGTCGTTTATTTGTGACCAGATACACAAAATTCACAATTCTACACGTGTGAACGTTACTGTCCACTGGGGGCAGGTCATGACCACAACAATGACCTAGTGGATCTCTTATGTGGCTGCCCCACATACGAAGATGAGAGGTGTGCCCTTCGGACAGCTTTGGGGCACTTAGATGACAGGCCCTTTACAGAGGAGACGATCTTGGGTCCGTGGCCTCGTGCGCCTGCTATGTTCAAGGCTACAAAGGCACTACTGCGTTTGTTCTTTTTTTAAATGCATCACCCTGTGTGACCACCTGTAACTAACTCAACGATAAACGCTTATCTGTGTAACTGTGCAAAGTGTGAACTTATATCTTCCTTCTCCTCTTTCAATCCCCTTTCCTCCGTCCTCAGTGCAGAGTAGCCTAGTGGTCTCAGCCTGATTAACATCCCTGCCTTTCCCTCATGACTTCTTTCCTTCTCCTTGTGGATCACATTGCTCACTCTTTCTTGACAACCATTACTCCCCTTTCCCTTCCCTCTGACCCCCCTCTGTTTTCATTACCCGAAAATGCATCCACCGGTGTGACCTCATCTTCCCGCGTGTATCTTCCTTCACCGCAATCTTTCTCGGGTGGAGGAAGTCTCTCTCCGTAGACTTCAGGCAGGGCAGCCCTTACACCATTCATCCCTCCGGCTTGTGGTCAACCACACGAAAACATTGTCCAGGGTCCGAAGTGATCTGCTCCTGCGTCTGCGCATCTGAACCGGCTGCCTGTCATGTACTTTGGAAGTGCCCAGGGACAAGGACAATTCGTGAAAGTGTTCTTAAAGGTGTGAAATTCAACAGTGCTCAAGTTGAAGGCTATTGCGGCTTGAGGTGGCGTTTGGGCCAGGAATCCACCAAGCACATCTACGAGTACGACTCGTAGCAGTAATGAAGAAAAAGAGTATATTTTACGCTATATTCACTGGCTCCAGATGCGGAAGCACACTTCATGCAAGTGCATATTAGACGCCTGTTTTCACATAAGGACACGTCAGCACTCTCTCTCACTGCACGAAAGGTCTCCGCTTTTAATACCGTCATATTTAATACCGAATCTGGTGACTCTATCGCGGCCAATCACGATAATCGAATCGGCCACAATATCCCGCCCATGATATCGCACCGTTCCGCCGAACTCCGCCTCTGTTGGAGCTAAATAAGACACCCCCCCATGTTTAGCAAGCGCGTAGCAATCTGAGAATCCGAGGTCTAAGCCATTCTCAGGGTAGCATTCGACGTTGGCCCTTTTCATCATTAGTACAGGTTATCAGGTGCAAGAGAAGCGGTCTTTTGTCAACAGTCGGCGTCAACGCTGCGGTGACTTCTGATTAGGCGCTGATGAATGGGTGAGGTTGCCTTGTGGCAAACGACTAATTAATGGCCTTGACAGTGTTGAGACACAACAACATTACGAAAGATGGATTATGGATTTTATAAGTCACTATTGCAATATCTCCGCATGAAACGGGCCTGCGTACTTATGTTCAGCTCCATTATGACGTTATGCCGCGTGGTAACCTAAGCGCATATATATATATATATATATATATATATATATATATATATATATATATATATATTAGTTTTTATAGAGTACGCTGTATCTATGCGGCAGAACGATTAATTCTCCCTCATAACGCTGTTATTGATGACCGCTTCAAGTTCATCTAATCAAGGTGTACGATCTCTTTTCCGAAACGTATAAGTAGTTTTATTCTGCAAACTGTCTCATGAAGTCCTTCTTCGTAGCTGCGATCGTTGCCTGATTTTACACTCTCGCATAGGATCCAACACATCAATGCATTTTCAATATGTACGAGTTTGGACAATCAGCAGATTGTTCCCTTGCCTTTTCTTTAATTACTTTCCGGCATGGAGACACTGAAAGGCCGGAAAAGCAGCTCGAAGATTGCAATCACGATCGTTTACGTTCGCGACCTTTCCATTAATCCTTAGTGCCGTGTTGGACGAGGTTCACATCTCGTAAGAGATCGCACGCGCGCCTCGGAACATAACGGAAAGATACGTGTCACGGCATATTTATGAAGACAGCGAGACAAAAACAAGGAAAGTGTGCCACACTTTTCATCCCCGTTGTCATAAACACGCAGTTCTTCGACACCACCGAGTAAAAGTCTGGCAGAGGGCAACGTTGACTTTCGCCTGAAGTCGCAGCTGAGCCTCACTAGCGCTCACCATCGATTCCTGAGCTATAACTTGGTAACCGCACAGTTTCAGCGTCTATACTCGAGGCCTTGGAGTAAAAGTCACAGAGGCACTTACGTCTCTATACGCGCATTGAATGAGAAAGCATTCTTCGCATCTATCTATCTATCTATCTATCTATCTATCTATCTATCTATCTATCTATCTATCTATCTATCTATCTATCTATCTATCTATCTATCTATCTATCTATCTATCTGTCTGTCTGTCTGTCTGTCTGTCTGTCTGTCTGTCTGTCTGTCTGTCTGTCTGTCTATCTATCTATCTATCTATCTATCTATCTATCTCCCCCTTTGCACTCTTTCTCTTTATATTTCCCTACTCCTTCCCACCTTGCAAGGTAGCCAACCGGAACTAACCCTGGTTAACATCCCTGCGTTGCTATGTGTCCTTTCTCTCTCTCTTTCGCATTTTACTTTTAAAGCGAAGTGTTTTTTCCCGTTTCCTTCGATTTTCACACTGTTGCTGCTGCTGCTGCTGTCCGGCACACCGTGTCGAGGAGGCGGGGGAGGGGAGGGGGGTAGTCGTTAAGAGCGTGTATATACATGGAAGGAGTGCTGTAGAGAAGCAAAGAGACACGAGAAACTCGTTTGGATCTTGCCGCTGGATGGATGGATGGATGGATGGATGGATGGATGGATGGATGGATGGATGGATGGATGGATGGATGGATGGATGGATGGATGGATGGATGGATGGATGGATGGATGGATGGATGGATGGATGGATGGACGGACGGACGGACGGACGGACGGACGGACGGACGGACGGACGGACGGACGGATGGATGGATGGATGGATGGATGGATGGATGGATGGATGGATGTTATGAGTATCCCTTTTAGAACGCGGCGGTGGGTTGCGCTACCAAGCTCTTGCTATTACACTGCCCATTGTCCTACCTAGGTTAAAAAAGAAAAAAGGAGAAGTAAGAAAAACCCACGATGAATTTCCATAACCAAATTTTCTTACTCGCTATTTCGAACTTTGTTTTTGTACGCCTCCCTTTTTTGTATTTTCCCTACTTCCACCAATCTTCCTATCGAATGTGCACAATGGACTCTGGGCCTCCCGGGTCGTCGCCACGTTAGCCTCTTGACAGCTGTAATTAATCATCAGCCCCCACAAGTGCTTACCTTTCTACCAACGTGGAAGTCCAGAGGGTAGCTAGATAGAATGGAAGTGAGGAGGGGGCAGATGAAGCAGAGAATGGGTAGAGCCGACGCAGTCATGAAACGCATGACTAACAGCCTTGCCACTGTTCGCTGGCAGTTCGCGTACAAATACAAGGGGGGGGGGGGGGGAGAGGGCACAACAGAAAGCGCACAACGGAAGCGGTCACACGTCAAATCAACACTTCTGTGCCCGCCGCAACAGCTTTGCGGCGATGGCATTGCTCGAGATCACGGATTTGACCGAGGCAGCCGCATTCGAATGGGCCGAAATAAAAAAACGCCCGCGTACTTTGATTTCGGGTCACTTTAAAGAATACTACGGTGGTAAAATTAATCCGGAGTGCTCCACTACGTTCTGCCTCATAATCCGATTGGGGCTTTGGCACGTACCATGCAGCCCCGTAATCCAATTCAAGTTTCGTGCTTCTGGCACGATGCGATGTGCCATGTGGGGCAATGACAATGCTCAGAGGTTATGAAATGTGGCGCACAACAACGCCTCAAGCAACCATCTCTACCTTTGTGTTTTGTGTACTACGCACCCAAACAGCAGTGGTGCGCCCTAGATAACGTTCAACGTCAACTCACCACTCTTGTGTTGGCCAAAACGTTGAAGAAATTGAACATTCGCTGTCGACATCACCGCTGGTTATCGTCAGTCAAAGCAAGCATCTCAGAAAGCTTCGCTTACATCGATTCCCACAGTGCTTGGGATCTGCGTAATTTTTTGTCATTCTCCTTAAAACGCTGAACAGGCGCCGATATCAACTTAGAACGCTAAGGGACCATTACGCGAGCTATAATAGGCAGACTACAGTGTTCGGTAAAGGAAATGAGTCAGTTATTTACTCAGACTTAGCACAGGCCGTGGAGTTGTCCATAATCTCTCCTGCCGAACGAGCCAAGCGCCGCAGCGGTGTGCCCGAAGACCTAAGTCAACCTTCATCCTCTAATTCGTATTACTTACGACGTCTCCTCTCTGGCACCTCTCGGGGCGGCCTTACAACCTAGTTTGTAGATAATTTGCCCGATAATTCAAACGCTGTGTCCAGGGACGACCGATATCGCGTTGCGCGAAAAAGCCCGAATATATTACCACAGCCGTCCGCCAAGGGCAAATAACTACTACTACTATCGAAGTTAACGGATGACCACGCATACACTTACGCACGCACTTGCACAGGTGAATCCGCGAAAGCAACGCAAACGCCCGCAACCCCGTTTGCGACGAGTGCGCAAAAACAGAAACATGCGTGGTCATGCATATACAGAGAGAGAAACGCGCACATAAACACTCACACACACGCATACGAGCACGCAGTGAAAGCCATGCATAGGTAACATTGTCTGTCCCCCACCCAATATATATATTCTAGCTCATCGCTTTTGCCTGTCGGCGTTTCTTTCGTGAACGGGAGGAGCCAATAGGACTAGACTGTGTGTATGTGTGCAACATTCGCTGACGCGCTGCATGGGGCCACAGCCGTGCCTTCCTTTCGAGTTCAAAGCCGGTTTTCATCTTTACTGGCGCTCTTTAACGCTGGCGCCTCATCTTAAAGCCGGTCGTCCTGGGACGAGCAGTACAATCCCGGCTCTCGGCTGCGTTTCTTCTTCTTTTCTGCTGCGCGCGCGTCTCGCTGGTGGCCACCGCCTCAGCCGCGTCTCGTCGTCTTGAGGGCGAACGCATGCAGAGCGCGCCCGTCTGCATGCATTAGCGGTGCTCGCGGCATCTCGGCGCCAGTGCCGCTCTTGATAGGAACCGGCCTGGCTGCCCGGCCCCACGGGAGCGCTAAGGAAACCGCGCCTCGTCGAGTGCAGTGCGGCCAGATCGAGCAGCGCGCTGGGACGGGTCGAAGCAACGCTGGCGTATACGCAGTGGCTATAGCGCTGGCGCCACGCGGTTCGAGCTACGGTTGCAGAGGCTTAAGAAGTGAGCAACGTCAGAAGCTAGCCTAAAGGCGAAATAAATGCAGTACAGGAGCGAGAGAGAGAGAGACAGAGAGAGAGGAAAAATGGGTCTTCGTTGTCAGTTGATGCGAATGGTGGAATTAATATTGGCGTTGACAGCGTGCCAAAACAAACGCACTGAATCAGTACCGTTATTAAGCGGCATTATCTGGCCGAACAGAAATGGCGACGTCCTTAATAAATACCTCAGGCGTACACCCAGGGTGGAGGCCATCCTCCTTTCCCTGGTTGGGAAGGACGGGAGGGGGAAGGCGCAACTTTAATGCGAAGTCGTTAATTCCACGTCGTATGAGCGCCCTTGATGGTTGCTTTTGGATTTTTCGTTTTGCATTGGCGAAAAGAATGCAGGCTTTTGCTCGAAATAGTTGAGGACCGTAGGTATTAGTAATAGAATGTTCACACAGGTTGCCCATGTGTGAACATATTTGCGGACGTTGTTCTCCATCTCTAGGAAGAAGTCACTCTTTAAGTCTGTTTCTCAGAATAATAAATCTGAAATGAAATCAACACATTTATGAAACCGTGACAATGAACACCACGTGGCTTTTTTATATATATTTTTACAGCGAAGCTGTTAAGGGTTACTTCCCCCAGGATCGTGTCCGTGTGTTGACACAAAACTCGAGCTTTCTCCTCCGACATCCGCGTCAGACGCTACCTGCGTTCGTACCGTCGCGTACGCGCCGTAAGTAACGCGGCCCTGCGAGAATAAAACGTCATTACGTGGGCCGGTCCCGAAGATAGTGCAATGCCGGGCCGACTGGCGGCGGAGTTGAAGCAGGTGTTAAGCACTCCCCATACATGGGCCGATCCCGAAGGTTGTGCAATGCCGGTCCGACCAGCGGCGGAGGTGAAGCAGGCGTTAAGCACTCCCAACACGTGGGCCGATCTCGAAGATGGTGCAATGCCGGGCCGACCGGCGGTAGAGGTGACGCTGGCGTTAAAAACTCTTTATACGTGGGCCGATCCCGAAGATAGGGGAATGCCGGGCCGACCCGCGGTGGAGGTGTTTTTCGCCATTAAGGGGCCCACATACACAGCTTCGCTGGTCATTCTTCTTCACACAGTGGAAAAGCACTGAGTTTTTTTTACAAACACCGAAAGCTGTTAATATCATTTCTTTGCGCCAGCTTGTAGGACAGTGTCTGGGGAATGGTTGCAGCTCATTTAGTATAAGCTGGGAGCCATATACACATTCCCCAACAGCTTAGTCCATTGCGGTGTAAAAGTGTGATATGTGGTTATTAAATAAATAATAAATATCCTATTCTATAGCAGCTTTCTTTCTGATTGAATGTTTTAAAAATGTCCCAGGATGTAGAGCACACGATACAAGGTGATTGGAGTAGAGTTGTACGTGGGAGGGGAATGCTGCAAGATAGCTCGACTCAGCTAATGAAAAGCCCTACCCACGCCTTTGAAAGTCGCCATACTGATACAGCCGACGGGGCACCACTTGGGAAAATAATCATTAAGTTCAACATACTGGCGTCTGGCAGCATGAGGGGTTGGGAGGGGGAGAAGAACTTCAGCTTGCGCATCGACCTCATTACAAAACGCAGGCGCTTTCTGATTGTCGACACATGCCACGATTTTCGATTTGACGCAGCTGCATCGAGCTGAGTATTCAAACTAGCTTCCAAAGCTGCCCGGCGGCTATTGACTAGCGGTGTGGGAGGACTCCACATGAGAACGAAGTCTCCAGTTTAAGATTACCATTCACGTTTCCTTTAGCGTCCCGGAAGACTAAAACTGAGAACGAGGAGAAGGGACAAGTGCTTATCCAATCCGTTCTCTCAGATTTCGTGTTCAGTTGGCGCTAAAGAAGGCGGGAATAATAATCTGGAACCAAAGTACCTCAAGTCAGTCAGTCAGTCAAGAACTTTATTGAAGTCCTGAGGAGTTTCAATCCGTTGGAGATCCCACGCGGGGAACTCCTCCGGCAGAAACCGTAGGCGACACCCAAGTCGGGACGGGAACGTGGTGACGCTCCACCAGTTCTTGGGCCCTCTGGACGGCCTTGAGTTGGAGTTTGAGGTCCGGGCTTTTGAGGGCTTCTTCCCATTCGGGCTCACTGGAGAGAGGGCCCTTTGGTAACGCGGTACATTGCCATAGCATGTGCGAGAGTGAGCAATAAAGTTCTGGGCAGTCTCGGCAATTTGCCGGGATTTCTGAGTTATAGTGATTTATTCGAAATTTATTTTAAGCTGCAGTTTAATGGTTTTTTTTTTATACACGCGCTTCTTACTTTCAACAAAAGCTCATGGGAAAGGCTGCGAAGTGATAATTGTTTCTTTTCTCCATTTCCTTTTCTTTCTCTCTTATTTTATTTTTCGCACTGTGTTATCTACTTACGGCAAGAGCGAATTAATCTGAAACTGCTCAGGCGCCTGCTTTAAGATTTTACTGCTGCCGTTGGGTTACATCCGGATTCATAATCGGTGCGTCTGTTGAGCCCGTAAGCCAGATTCCACAATGAAAATGTAGCGGCGATAAATCAGCTGTAGTGCTTCGGAACGACATGAATGAAGTGAGCCGTGGGGCTCAAGATGGCTACGCAGTCTCTCCAGATTGGCGAGGCATTTCTTTCTTATTCTATGTGCAATGCTTACATAAGAAGATTGCTTCTGTTCCCTCCTAATAAGTACAGTTAGATGAAATCAGTAGGACTCACCAATCGCCGATTATTAGTGAACGAAAGTCCCTGTGTATATATCACGGGGCTTAATTGTCCCAACCCTTAACTGGGGTATAAGGGAGCTTTGTTCTTCAAGAAAGCCGTGAGCTGGGTGCTTAGTCCAAGTCAGCCTTGAGCAAGTTTGACCAAACGTTAACAGACGAAAGACGATCGAAGAAAAGTCAAACACCGGTGCTACTTGCAACTAACAAATATTCATTAGGGCAGCGTAAGAAGGCAAGGGCCCACCTCGCCAATCACTGCGAAAATGTTGCATCCGTCCTATAGATTTATTTACATAATGGTATTGTTTCACCATAAGCGGAGTACTTTACGGGAAGTAATGCAGACTTACCATATCCTTAGAAAGGGGGATGAATGCTTTAGCTAACCTTGTGTGTCATTGTTGACCAAAGAGGTTAATTTTCTTGACGGTACGTGACACGTTTGGTTTTTTTTCCTTTATTTCCTTTTCTAAAGACATGTGTTGTTGTACCTTTGTGACTATATATGTACAGCTTTGGACTAATAAATGTTTGTTATTTGCGTGTGCCGCCGATGTTTGCTTGCTTTCTTTTTTTTTTTACCTTCCCTCATGTGTTGATGCTTGATCCTCAAGATGTTTGTTCTTCGCATGGGGTTTTCATGCGGGCGCTTAGACCACACTCGATCCTCAGGTCTATATTACCCACTGGCAAGTCAAGTTCACTTCATTAGAGTACATAGCCAATCTATAGTATCTATATATCAGCCAAGCAGATATGTATTCAACGCTTCCATCACACCACAGTGTTTAACGCCGTATAACGCAAGCAAGTAAAGGGCTTCGGAATCATTTTGACCATCTCACCTATACTCTGGCATGGGCTTCAGATAAAGTCTAGACGCACTCAAGCTAGTGGGTTAATGTTTTTCGTCTTGGTCGCTTCCCCTGCCTTTTGAATAGGAAGAAGGAAATGTATGTATGTATGTATGTATGTATGTATGTATGTATGTATGTATGTATGTATGTATGTATGTATGTATGTATGTATGTATGTATGTATGTATGTATGTATGTATGTATGTATGTATGTATGTATGTATGTATGTATGTATGTATGTATGTATGTATGTATGTATGTATGTATGTATGTATGTATGTATGTCACGTGCATTTCATTGAAAGCTCAAAAGTGCCTTCGCGTTCCAAACCATTCGGTACGCGATGTGGTCGGAAACCCGCAAAGTTGTACTCAGCAGCGTAACATTCGACTCATTTAGCCACTGCGACAGGTAGCACTTCAGCTCGCGGTTTATTAATGATAATTAAGAGCACGACATGGACTATCTACGCGAGAATGTACCTTCAGCCGAATCACAGCAGACTTCTCGAAAAATACCCGAGCTCATACCAGACAAAGCCTGCGCCAGAAAAGGATGGTTACCTTAATGATGATTATGTATACGGTGAAGAATATGAAGATCATGAGGATCATGAAGACTGCTTACACTAAATTGACTCTATAATGAATGATTGACTGTTATGAACTCTGTTCCTCTGGCATCTTCCAAGAAAAAAAATTCTGCATGCTGCCTTCGCGGGCACTGATAAACTACACATGTGGTGCTTTGTGGAAACGAACACATATGGGTGGCTTTGACGTACGCATGAGGATTTGCTGCCGTAAAGCTAACAACAAGTATTCCGTAGGTTTTCACGTACGCCAGTCCAGCTTGCCAGCCTATCGATTCTGACATTTAAACTTCCCAACTGCTCCAACCCAGCCTAGCAGCATATTACTGCAGCAGCCACGGGCAGAGGCTTCTCCTGAACTCAGGATTCGTTAGAGATTATCTTATGGTGGCGTATTGTATTTAATGAGGGACTACGTCAGCGTTGGTCATTCCAGCGCTGTTGTACCGAAGGACGATATCATGCCGCAAATACGGGCTTATTTCTTCGTTATTTAGTCATAACTAGTTCGTTCTTCGAGTGGGATTTTCGCGCGGACGTTTAGACCAGACTAGCCTCTGTGGTTTAGTTTAAGCGCTGACAAGCCAAGTAAAAGCGCAGCCAATCTACCTGTCTCTATATATCAACCAAGCCTGATACGTGTACAGTGCTTCCAGCACATCCAATTATTTAGAACAGCGTAATGCAAGCAAGGTCTTATCTCTCACACATGTACTGATTTGCATGTAATTACGGAAAAGAAAACGCGAAGACAAATGGGCGGAAGAAATGTCAAGAGTGCAGTTGCCGATAGCCGCCTTCGGAAAGGCCGTCTCAACTCGCTCCCTCTATAGACGCCTGGTATACCCTTTAGCCTGCGCGCAACGTCGCTGGAACCAGCGACGTCCCGGGGTCCCACCACGCCTCCTTGCCGCGTTGGCTGACGTTGACGCGGGGGGAACGGCGAGGGCGCGATGGGATTTACCCGCGTCCAACCTTGGCGCACCGCGGCGACGGCTGGCCTTCCGCAACGCCCGGCGACTGCGAGCTGCCGTCGCTGGTCGTCGCCGGCTGGTTGTTGGTTGCACCGGCGCATGGGCGCAGCAGTCGGCGTCCCTGCATAGCGTTCCTGTGCGACTCGTTGGCAACGGTCGGTGTCCGCTGCCGCTGCGCTTGCACATAGAAGAGTTTTGTACAAACAGTTACTGGAAGGAATTCGGGCTCTGGTGTTTACGGAAGCTTCAAGTGTGGAGGTTCAGCCAGCGCGGAAATTATGGGATGTACAAATGTTTGCCTAAACTTGGTGCTTCTGGATTCGGTCGGATTTGTGACTTCGCAAATTGACTATTTTCAACAAAATATTGCGCTGTAAGTGCAACAATTGGCAGTCGCTACGCATGTGGGCAGAAAATAACTGCCTTACTGTGTTTAGAAAAAAAAGTATGAAGGCTTAGAAATTTGGAAAGATGGACTGTAATAAATAACATTTGAGGACACAAGCACGAAGATTTGACAAATTCATGAACTAACCATCATTGCCTTGGTAACGGAATGATTGCCAGAATTCCCTCTAGGAATTTCTTAGGACGCTCTATTGGGGAGGGGCACGGGAGGGGGGGGGGTGGAGGGGCTACGTTGCTGCAGGATTGCCGTAGCATGGTATATACCTAAAGTCACAGCGTCTTTTAGAATGGAAAAGCCCTCTGTGGTATGGTGATTCTTTCCGTCCATCAAAAACCAGCGGGTCTAAGGCAGCTCGTTACAGTATTAATGCCAATACGGGGACATAGGGTAACTTGGCAGACCTAAAGGTCTACAGTAACATTTCAGTGCCCTGTATCTTTAACGTTGGAATACCCGAGCTCGCCATCCCAGCCCCTCACCTCATCCGTCTTACCTTCGATATACTGTCCTCCAGAAGGTATACGCGCAAGCTTTTGCACTCATTCATTATAAACGCACCGGTCCTTTCGAGCTCTTGGGAACCACGGTTGCGACAGCCTGACTGAACAGTGATGTACTTTTCGAATGACTACTGGAATGCAAATAAAACCATTGAGATACGACCGTGCCACCGAGCAGCTTATGGCTCTCGGAAGGCACTCGCGAGAGAGCCGCGAGTGTTGGCTAAGACTGTGCGGGATTGCCTCTGTCGGGTATAGTACAGGCGCACAGCGGCCTCTGTAGTAAGCCGACGGTGAAATACAACGGTGGACGTGACTCTGGATTGGACG